>NW_006239089.1:1133014-1181576 GCF_000226075.1 Solanum tuberosum | reverse complement strand
TTTTTTAAATTGAAAATTGACATTTTGTAAGTGATCAATTTACTGAGATGACAATTATTTATCCTCAAATAATTTAAGTGGAAAAAAAGGCAAACATGACAATAAAATTGTTCTTCTCATAGCTAGTTAGAAGGCCATAAAAAAATAATATTGTTCGACAATTATTTACCTTAACCTAATTACATAATAATTCAAGGGTATAATTGGAAATGAGTTTTTTTATAAAGTTTTAACCCAATTCCAAAATGGGGTTGGAACCAATGAACCAAACACTTGGTAAAAATAAACCCTGCATTATTCATTTTTGTACCAAACGACCCCTCAATGTTTAGCATTAATATATCCACAACCCTCAAACTTATCGGTAGATTTCATATACTTGAACTACAGTTATTTTAATTGAGCACTTGGACATGTGATAAAGTGTTCTTTCAGATACTTCTTGTTCAAAATTTGAAAAAACTTTTACGTGCGATCTCAGGTCTCATTATGTAGATAAATAAACCATACAAAAGATGTCATAATCTTTAATTAGACATATCATTCTTGAAACATACATGAAGTTTATGACTTGTTGAGACTATAATATATAATTCTAGATGTAAGAGCAATAAATTAAATCACAATCAAATTAATAAACAAGATAACAAAGATGTGATTATTAAGAAATAAAATTAAGGGAGAATTGACTTTAGAAGAACAGAAAATATAATCTAACAATTAAAATGCATTGATTGTTTGATTCAATTTCAATATAAAGGGAAGAAAAATAAATGCATATATGAAAATTCTTACTTAAAGTATCCAAGAGAGATTCGTTGAAGAGATACTAGGAAATCCTTCCATAAATTCACACAAAGAGTATTTCTCTATCTTCAAACTTAGTTAACCCTACCATGAAGACTTAATTAAAGACTATTTGTAGTGATCTTGCAAAAATAGTTAAATTATAAAAATGACTAAATTATATTATTAAGTCCTTGATCACATTTGTGCTTGTCATCACTTATCTCGTAAATTCATGTGTGCATATTATGAACTTTAAAATCTCTTTTAATGTATCTTTCATGGCACTTTGAGCTCTTGATGAGTGATTAAATACTTCCATATTCAAGATATTCTATACTCTCATTGTTGATATCAATTTTACTACCTCGATTTGCATCATACTAACGTGTATAATAACATATATGACATATTTTAAATGGTCAGCTAATTTATATAATGGACATTTGTGAACACGCACAAAATAATAAATTAGATGAACGTAAATACAAGCATGGAATAGGTATTATAATTAGGTCAATTTATGCATGCATTACATTATATGTATGTGCATGATTTAATCATTCTAGTTTAACCAATTTAATGACTAACAAATTATATAAGCATAATCACATACATGTATAAAATATATGTACAAATTATAAAATTTTAGTTTGATCAATTTGATGACTAACCAACTATGAACAAAAATACATACATAAAATGAATATATATAAAATTATTTTATCATATTGATGTTTCATATTCTAGTTTGGCTATATAATGACTTACAAACTGTATATCTTAGTACATGCATAAATTAAAAACAAATATAATCTGTGTAATATTAGACATTCTAGTTTGAGCACTTGACGACTAACAAACTATTACTTGTTCCTAATTACTTGTCTACTTTTGAATAATTGACACATCTATTAAGAAATTAATTATTGACATAGTGAGTTTGCCATTTTACCCCTATTAATTATGAAGTGAATGAATTAAAAATTTAAGATTTTCAAGAAGTTCTACTTATTTCAAAGTAATTAATTGAGGGTATAATAGATAAAAAAAATTATTTTTTCTTGATCTATCAAAATGGACAAGTAATTAAGAAAAACTAAAAAAGGAAAAGTGAACAAGTAATTAGGAACGAAGGGAATATGTAACTTTAGACACGTATCTTAATTATTGTTAAAGGTAAGAAGCACATTAAACACACTAAATGACTCAAATTAAATTTGCTTATAGCTCAAGACATAAATATTAACTTTCTTTGGCCCTAAATTAATCTACTAATTAAACTACATTAATCAAATAAATCTTAGACAATGTTTTTAAAATTAATTTGTACAATCTATGAATAGGCTCATAATACACCGTTCAAACTTAGTTAAACCATAAACTTTAAACTTAACACGGACTAGAACCTTAAATATTAAAACTGCATCCAAATGGGATAAGGCTATCATTAGAAGGAGAAATCATTATATCTTACCCCATAAAATAATTTGGAAAGACTATGTTTGTTTCAGTAATTAAATGTAGGGAAAATTGTACATAATGGCAAACTATTAATTCAAATTAAATGGTATAATCACACTTTGATTTAATTGTGTCCTGTAGCAAACTGTTTGCCAGCGCCTCTCTCCCTCAAACTCTCGCTCGCCATTCTTCTCTCTCGCTCACTCTCTCTGTGCTCGCCTCTCTCGCTTTATACACAGAAGTGTATAAATTGTGTTTATGTTTGTATAAAGCGAGAGAAAATTGTATATACACATGCAAATAACATATATATTTGTCCTATTACACTTATAATTATACAATAAAAATATTCCCCTGCCCAGTTCTCTTTTGTCTTTCTCTCTTTCTCGTTTTATACAACAGAATTGTATAAATTGTGTTTCTGTTTGTATAAAGCGCGAGAAAATTGTATATACACATGCAAATACATATATATTCGTCCTATACACTTATAATGTATAATTTATGTTTGTCAACGATTTATACAAATGAGAGGCTAACAACAGTTTATACAAATGGCCTGCCAGTGAAATTATACAATTCTGAAGAGGAGCCAACGAATTATACAATTGCTTCTTTTTGTATATATGTATAGCGAATTATACATATATATGTTTGCTATGGAGCGCAATTATGCAAACTTTGGTATAGCATACAAATATGATTTTTTTGTTTGTTATATGTGAAAGTTTCTCTTAAATGTATAACCATATTTGATGGTTTATTCCACAGACCAGCAAAGCTTCGCGTTATTTTTAAAAAAAAATTACGTTCGTAGCTGAAAATCAACCATTAATTTTAAGCATCATGGGCAATAAATAATTTCGTACACCAAGATTAGCATTAAAAGATACAAACTTAGATCACATATGTAAACTTAGATTTTAAGTGAATATTGTACAGAATAGCAAACATTTAAACCATATTAAATGTCATAGCTTTTGTTTAGGAAATTCTAATTCATAACTATAGTTTCGCCCAATCTTATTGGATTATGATCCACGGATTTGTATCAAACCTAGGGATAATCTATCTACTCAAGCAATCTCATAATTTCCCCACTTCCTTGCGGCGTTCGCGATGCCCATGTCGATTGCCTTCCGCGTCTAGCTTAGCGTCCCACCGCAATCGCGGGCCCCTCAACCGCGATCGCGATGAAGAGTTTTGTCTGGTCTTGCTAGTGTGTTTCAAATTGTGAAATCAATTGAAGGTGATCTCATCTTCCCATCCTTGTGGTTCGACCCCAACCTCTAAAGTTGGAACTTTGTGAAAATAGTTTATGGATTTGAGATAGAAATAAGATAGTAGCAGTATGTATGAGAGTCAAAATAGGATTAGGCCCTTTCTCGGCGTCAAATAATCATACATGAAAGAGGAATTTGTCACAAATCAAAATACATCTCTTTTATCTCCACTTACTACAATTTCTCATAAAATCTCTCACCCACCTTGCAGGTTCAATAGCTATTGAGTCTTTTGTCTATTTGTTTTAAGAAATTTTTTGTAATGTAGTAAGTTATAAACTCAAATGTGTAATTTGATGGATCCAAATGAATAAGTTTTTGAATACCTGATCAATTTTAATTTTTATTAATATTAATTTTTTTTCTTCAGTATATTGAATAGAATGCAACAAATTTGAATATATTGTAATGTATTTTTAAATTTGATTTTGTTTCAACAATTTGAATGCTTATATGAGAAAGGAGAAAACTCAATCAAAATTTTAGACGTGACACAAGAAAGAAAGGATACCATAGATGATTCTTGGAAAATAATTTACCAAGTAATTTGTAGTGGTAAAACTTAATCAAACATTTTATATGTGTAAATTATTTATTCTATCTATGTCAGACTAGGTTTCCGCTCCTGTCAGACTATAGGTGCCCAAATTGAAAAAAGAAAAAAAAAGTACCCTTTTCCTTATAAATTCTTCTTCTTCTTTATAAAAAAAAGGCTTAAGTCATCTGCGGTCTCCTAAAGTTGTCCTCATAATTCACTTAAACACCTCAACTATGGTTTGTACCTATTGAACACCTAAATTATTCAAAATATGTGTCTATTAAGCACAAAATGCTGATGTGCAAAATAAGTACATCTCACTGCATTGAAGCGCGTGAACAGGTCCTAAACTTTTTTATATATTTTTTTAATTAATAATAAACTTGTACCTTTTTTCCTTCTTATGACACTTGGCATTGCATTAATTAAAATAACTAAAAATAAACTTTTATTCAAAATGATGTCTTATAATATCCAAAAATAAAACAAACCCACCCCCACCTCCACCCCTGTAGGCTATACCAGCAACTGTCTTCTTCTTCGCCCCATTTTAATCATTTTAAACTCTGTTTTGGTTCTTCATTTTTATTTTTCGCTTTTTATAATAAAAAAAAAATTGAATCTGCTAAGTGCTAATCAAATTTGCAAGAATGGAAAAAAAAATCGGACATCAGAGTTATAAAGGCAACTTTCGTCCATCTCTATTTTCGGTCACTTCGATCAACAAACATCACCAGCCATTAAAGTTATAAAATAATATCAGGAAATTTGATATAATTCATTGGAATCCTCACGATTTCTCTTCATCATCGATTTCAAAATAATTTATCAAGTCAACTTATTTTTCACAATAATCACTCCATTAGTCTGTCATGCTTCATAATTTATTTCATTATTTGTATTTGACTTAATTTCCATAACTTATAATTTATTATAAGAAGAAAAACAAAAGTTAATCTATTCGGAGGAATAGAAAATAGTGGGTGATAACGGATGAAGAAAAAGAAGAAAGGACAAATAATTAGATGGGTGGGGAGAGATTTGCTTTTTTCCTTCTTTTTTGTTGCTGTTGCCGCAGGAGGTTACGGGAAGAAGAAGAAAGGTGGGTGGAGGGAGGAAACTTTTTTCTTTCTTTTTGTTAATCAATTTTTTGAATTATTAAAGGTTGGAATTAAAAATAAATGAAAATTCATTAGATTGGACACATGTGTCACATGCTGAAGTCTTATTGGTTACTTTTTCAAGACAATGTGCGTGAATTACACACACCACATTTTAAAAGTTTTATTATCATTTTGTGTTCAATAAGTACATATTCCTTAATATTAGAGTGTCTAATAGGTACTACTCATAGTTGAGGTGTCTAAGTGAATTATGCGGACAACTTTAGAGGGCCGCAAATGACTTAAGCCTAAAAAAAACAATCAAATTCCTCTTCCTCAATTGGGCATTAGATAGGATTACGGGCTTAAGTTCATAGGCCTCCGCAGGGATAGTCTTATCTTTTTGGTCCAGTTTAATAAAGAATTTTTAAAATAGCCTTTATTTTAGAAAATTTGTTAGATAAAATTTTTATTGTTTATCGAACTTACGGCATGGATAAAAATTAATTTGCTTATAAAGTAGAAGTTCAAAATATTTTAAGAGAATATGGTTCAGTTGATCAGAAGTACTCTCATGAACATAAAAGGTAGAACTTAGATATATTGTCAATCAATCAGTAAACTTGTAAACCTTAAGTTTTGTTTTATAAGTAAAAGTTAGAACTTATATCTCATGGACAAAAAAATATTCTTTATTCCAACAATTTTTTTCAAATTAAGATAATTTTAAAAAATTAATAAGCAAAGACATTTTTCTGACTAAACACTTTGAGAAACACTAAACATAATTTCATGATTTACGCGTCACAAAGATTATGCAGTCCATTAATGAAAAATTTATGCAGAATAACAAACATTTAGCCTATATTAGGTATTATAGCTATATTTTAAGAAAATTGTAATTCGCGACTATAATTTTCTCAATTCTTGTTATTCGCCGGAATTGTATAATTCGACTGATTTGTATAAATTCATAATTTGTATAATTCGGTTCCTGATTGTATAAATCCAGAATTTTGTATATGTTTTACCCTAGCTATTTGTGTACGATTTATGAAAAGTTTATAATAAATTACCATGTTTATATATTAACAAGCGAAATATATAAACAGACGTTTGAAAAAATCCTAAATGTATAGATATAGAATTTGTATATACTTACTATATTTGTATATTCGCAAGCGAAATATACAAACCACAACCTCTATAGCAAACATAACTACATATATGGAGTGCAATTATCGAAACTCTAGCTATAGAGCCTTATTATGTTTGCTATTTCTAAATTTTTCTCTTAATTTAATGAATTTGAACATGATAATCTTACATAAAATGTTATATAGCCCGTATTTGAAGCGTAAAAATAGTTTTGGCTTTGGGTAGTAGTTATTTAGGGGTGATGATGACCGACAATACTAAATAATTATGGTTTGTTGATCGTGGTAGTTGACGATGACAACTAATAATGGTGGTTGATGATATATATAATGATTGTTGTAGTGTTTGTCGTTATTGACTGGCGTGATAGTAATAGTCGTTGGATGTGATGATTATAAATGACGGCTAACAATGGTGATAATTGACAATAGTGATTGACGTTAGTGTTGTTTATGTGATTGATAATAATAGTGGTAGGTGATGGATGATAGTGATAATGATGCGTAACAATAACGATATGACATGTAGCTATGAAAATAGATGAAGTTGTAAAAACATTGAATAAATATCTTAATCATATGAGAACTTTATTATAAATCTTAATAACTCTCTCTCTCACACACACACATATATATATATATATATATATTAAGTGATTATGATTATAAAACAAATGCAGATAAGTTTGGAATCATTATGATTTGGATTTAGATTTGGTTTTACTAAACAAACAAAATGAATAATTACAATTAAGACCTTTATTAAGTGCATACAAATGAGACCTAACAGTTATTATCTTGAAATATCACGTTTCTTCTTATCCATTTTATTTTTTTAGTTAAAAGGTTAGTCCAATTTATTTAATAAAATAATAATTTTATAAGATAAATAACTATTAATTGAGTGTTCATCTGAGCAATCGAACTCATAAACTAAATTTTAACTTTGAAAAACTTTTGAAACAAAATTTAGGTGAATAAAGTAAGAGAATTATTTAGTACGTTTTATGCTTAAAAAATAAAGAGATTTTCAAAAAATTGATCATAGTTTGAGTTTAATTAGAGACCTATAGATTCATAGCTATATGTTTTGAGAAGAAGAAAGACAAACGAAACTAGGAGAAATTAAAGAGGAGAGAGATGAGCGAGATCAGAAAGAAAAAGGCGAGAGGCAAGAGAGAGTTTGGATATATATTGTATTTGTTGTATCATGTAGTATCATAAATACAATTAACACTACTATCATTTATTAAATTGTCACTAAATACTACTTTCTATGTTAATTTATGTAAAAATTAGGCAAATGACATAGTATACGTGTTATTTTTTCATTTTAAAATAAAATATTACTACCATTTATTTTAGTGTATGTAAGTATATGTAATAAACTTATACTAATTTTTGTAACATTATGCATGTTTGAAGGAAATTTTGATCCATCATATATGTGGGTAGTTTAACTATATATTTTTTTAATTTTGTTCTTAACTAAATTAAGAACAAACGGGGAATTAATAAAATTGTACTTCTGTTTAGACGGCGTTGTTAGTTTGTTTTTTCACTATCGCTCCACCACCAGCGGCGGATTTAGCATTTTTCTTTTCATAAACTTCTGCTCGTATTACTAAGCTAAGTGCAGTTTCCAGCAACTGTTCCGGCGGAGTTAGGGCTATGGCTCGAGGAGGGAAGAAGGCAGCAAATGGAGAATCCAATCCACATATGGAGGAGAAGAAGAGGTTAAAGAAACTTGCAATTTCGAAGCAAATGGTCTCAGAGAATCCTTCAAGGGCTAATAATTCTCTGAATCCATCAAAAACTGTGATTAAACATCATGGTAAAGACATTTTACGCAAATCTCAACGGAAGAATCGTTTCCTCTTTTCTCTTCCCGGTTTACTTGCTCCGGTTTCCGGAGGTAAAATTGGTGAGCTCAAAGACCTTGGTACCAAAAACCCTATTCTCTACCTCGATTTTCCTCAGGTATAATAATTCTTACTTACTTTCATCAACTTTTGCTACTTGCGGGTATTTTCCGAGCACTTGTCGGTTTAATGATCAGAAACCCGCTAATGAGGAAACAAAGGATCGTATTTCAACTTTATTTGGTTATAAATTTCATATGTTGAAGGTAGTTGGTATGACTGCACTTGCTACCCATAGTGACATAGTGTGGATGTATTCGTGCTGATTGGAGATCATGAAATTCTTTTTGTAAGTGAATTTTTTGTCCAATTGGATCTGCAGGGTCAAATGAAGTTGTTTGGGACAATTGTATATCCAAAAAATGGTTATCTGACTATGCAGTTCTCCAGAGGTGGGAAAAATGTAGTGTGCGAAGATTACCTTGACAATATGGTTGGTATCTCTATGACTCTCTCTCTCTCTCTCTCTCTCTCTGTTCTGTGTTTTAATCTGTTTATCTTAGTATTAATTTTAATCCCTGGAGCTTCATTTGCATCTCTATCTCTCTCTCTCTCTCTCTCTCTCTGTTCTGTGTTTTAATCTGTTTATCTTAGTATTAATTTTAATCCCTGGAGCTTCATTTGCAAAAATCTGTCTTCCTATCTAATCACTAATGTTTCATGAACAATGTTATAATCATTGTCAAGGCATCATATTTAGAAGTAAAACAGATAGTAGAACTTTCCTTCTCATTGATTCCTTGCAAGCTGTGGAATTATATTGTCTATAGAAATAAATACTGCTTCCTATGATTGAAAAGAGAGTATGCAGGAGCCATTCTCCAAGGAGTTGGAACAAGCCGAGATGAACTATTTATCTTCTTCCTAATAGACATGTTTCATAACAATGAAAAATAGAACCAAGAATGGCTCTTTAGTTAAATTTGATAAAGACCATATTTGTGATATGCTTTATGGTTTGTCATAATTCTAATATGCTTTATGATTTGGCAACATCCATATTATAAATGGTTCTGTTCTTTCCTGAGGAGCTTGCTACTGGAGTCTTTGGGAGTGTGCATGTTCAATATTTTGACTCATGGAACTTATTGGGCTAAAGTTTTCTGTCTTCTAGATTTTCATTTGATTCAAGCATGTTATTGTTCTTCCAAGTTTCATTCTCAAGTTATTATTATTATTTAAATGTTGTAAGTTGAATAGCATTGAATTGCATTGTGAGATGTGAAAGGGAACCTTCAATTAAGTGCTATTATTTGATTCCTTACTTCATCTCCTAGGCTAATATTTCATTTTACATTCCAAAAGTTTGATCACAAAAAACGTTGTTTCAATAGAGTTGACTTATCCATCACGAAGGCATATTCAGTTATTAAGTCTGTTTCCCCTGATTTCATCGATTTTCTCTTAAAAAAGTTGTTTTTTTGAGATATTATAAACATATTGAATATACATTCTACCCTCCCAGACACCACTTGTGGGATTACACTGGGTATGTTGTTGTTGTTGTATAAACATTTTGAATATCAAGTGCCAATAATCATTGCAAATGTTTTTCTTAGATCTACTTTGTTTGTTGACTCTGTTCGACAGATTAGGATTTGGTTTACTTATGTTATAGTTCACCTTATTATAAGGCTCTGATGAAAACTAAAAGGATTTGTTTAGCACTTAGTTGCATTTACTTGTCCTCTTTCATTTTTCCTGAATTTTTGGCTTATTTCTTTTCTAGATTGTGTTTTCTGATGCATGGTGGATAGGGAGGAAAGATGAGAATCCTGAAGAAGCACGACTCGAGTTTCCAAAAGAGCTGAATGTGGTTAGTTTTTTTGTCAAATTGTTCCTAACTCAACTGGCTAAAGCATTAATTAATAGAGTATGCTAAAGTTGCTGATTGTTGCCCACTGTTTCCAAAGAATTGCTGATACTGTTGGATATCTTATTTGGTTACAGCAGCAAGAGAAATTGGAGTGTGATTTTAAAGGTGGTGCTGGTGCTACATGTGTTCAAAAACGAAGTACTAGTGAATGTGGGGTCAAGCATGTGGAACAACAGTCTCCTGAACATGAACAGGAGGAGTTATTATCAGAAAGTCAAAATGATTCAAAAGAGTTTATCGAATTAACTCCATCTCGTCGTTCAGCAAGGGCAGCAGGAAAAAAAATCAAGTATATGCTTTGATTTGTATAACATGTAGTTTTCCTTATTACTGGTACCTTGCACTGACTGTATCATATTGCTTGCAACTAACTGTATGTAGTATAACATAGCTTTTATCACTGAGGTGAAAGATAACTTCATGGACTGCCCAGGATTACTGTACCTGCATAAGAAATAGTAGGCATTTAAAACCTAACCACATTCTTAAATCCAACTGTTTAGCCTTCTTAAATAGCCGGTTCAACCAGGCCCCTGTAACCACTGTTGATCTTTTTTTTGGACTATGTCTGCTCTTTAGTTATTTAGTAAATTCTTGTACAGGAGCAGACCCCTTATTTTGCTGTAAGTTTTTGCCTTGCATCTTCTTGATGCCTTCTAATGAAATCTCCTTACTTCATCAAAAAAAAAAAAAGAGTAGGCATTTAAAATTAATTTCATTCATAATATGCGCCCTTATTGTTAGGAAATAAGAATATGTTAAACACTCCTGAGGACTCCGGTTAAGGAGCGTTAGTTTGGTACTCATTCAAGGACTATCCACAGAAGAAACTGAACGATCACTGATCTTTTGTCGCTACTTTATATGCCTTTGTATTTGTTTGCATTAATTTCTTGAGGGATATTTTCCTGCATTAACTAAGATCTAGTTGACTCTGATGTCTGCTTAATACATGACCTGTATTTTTATGTTCAATAATTCAGTTTTGCAGAAGTTTCTTCCGGGGATGAATTGGTTGACAATGATGTTGAATCTTCCGAGGGGGAAGAGAAAACTGGTATGGATCGTTCACAAAAAAATGTACTTCTGGAAACATCTCGAAAATATTTTCTTATATCCTTTATTAGTTTTTTTCCAAACTTCTTTAAAGAAGCCGTTAGAGTGAGAGTCCCTCAAAGTCTTGTCTCTGTTCTCTGGGTTGTTCTGTTGTTCATCTCCCTTCACCTGCTATCTTCCAGTTCCTTTAAATAGTTTAATGGAATGAAAAATCTGTGGTGCAGGCAGTGACATTCTTTGTGATGAAACTGTAGTACAAAGTCAAGTTACTGGAAAAATTACTGCCCTTGCCGAAACTGCTTCCAAGTCTAAGAAATCCCCCCGTACTAAGCAAAGTTCTCTTGTTCAGGCTACTATTTCAACAATGTTTAAGAAAGTGGACAAGGTACGGACTCTATCAGTCTATCTTACTTCATAAAGAAAAAAAGTAAACAAGGTATGGACTCGTAGCTCTGTCATGAGGCAACAAGTTAGTTTTAGAAATATCGTCTATCTAAATTCTAACAACATTAATGTGACACATATAAAAAAGTGAACGGAAAATGCACATGATTCCAAATCATCTCATAAAACAACAGTTACATATATAAAAAGGAAAATTAAAAATACACGTGAAAATAGTTACAACTACAAAAAAGAGAAAATTGAAAATACACGTGATTCTGTATCATTTCACATGCAACAGTTACACCTAGAAAAAGAGAAAATTGAAAATAAACATGATTTCAAGTAATTTCACAAAGCAACAATTACACCTAGAAAAAGAAGAAGAGAATTGAAAGCATATGTGATTTCGAGTCATTTCACATGCAACTGTTACACCTAGAAAAAAGAAAAAAATGAAAATAAACGCGACTCCGAAAAATTTCGCATGCAACCGTTACACCTAGAAAAAAGAGAAAATTGAAAATAAACGTGATTCCCAATTATTTCACAGAACAACAATTACACCTAAAAAAAAGAAAAAATTGAAAATAAACGTGATTTCAAATCATTTCACATTAGCAACAATTACACGTGTAGGGGGGGGGGGGGGGGGGGGGAGACCCATGCTTGTTTTTTATGAACTCCCCTCATGGGCCACCACAACTCTTCTTCCCTTAAATTTCCTAAAGCTCGTATCCTACAAAAGTAGAATCACCTGCATTCAGAAATTTTATTTGGTGATGCCATCCTGTTATATCCAATAATGATGCTACACTACATGATTTTCTATGGACATAGTTATGAAGGTGTTTGATAGCCACTGTAGGATATGGTTATTGGGAGCAAAAAGTGTTGTAGTCCAGCATTACCGTCATTCGCTAAAAGAGGGTAGAGATGGTAAAGAGAGGCAATGAAAGTATCATGGATGGAGTGGTGTGGAAAGATGGGAAATAGAAGGCCAGTTTCACAGTTGGAGCAATAGCTTAATTCATTTGCAGAGGTAAATGTGGAAGCTATTATATTGGTGTTTGCTGGAATAGCTTGCCTTGGGGAAAAAAAATTCTGAGACCCCCCTCCCTTCCTCCTCATGAATTTTAGTTTTCCTGGCCTGAATTTTGTTGCAGAATATGACTTTAGCGGTTGAGTTGTATGCTCAAAGTGATAACTGAGGGACCATAGTTGGGGATATACCACTTAATAGTTCATATCATAGATAGAATCACATGCTAGTAACCATCAATTTTATGTTTGGGTTTTATATCAAAAAAGAAAAAGAAAAGAAGTGTGTTTGGGTAAAAGTGAACTTTTTGTCGACTTCTCTTCATATTTTATTGGGTCATACTCATACTTGTTCTGTTGATGCACAAATAATTAATGTTTGTATTTCTCCACAAATTTTGAAGCTTGTCACTCCAGATAGACTTTCTCAAAGGAAAACAAGAAAATCAACAAACAAAGGAGAATCCAACACAGAATGTGGTTCAACCATGCCTGATCATGTTGGTACTTCTCAGGTAAAATTCAGACTATGTTCTGCAATTTATCCACTTGCCATGCTCAGTCCAACTCTGGGCGACTCTGTTTCTTTCATCGTCTTTCTTTCCTCTTAAGTGGCAATTTCGACTAGCGAGCAAAGATAAAGAAAGTAAGTCCAGCAGGCTCTTATAATGTTGAAGATATATTTGAAAATAATTGACTTGGTTCATAGACTATATATCCAGGTGATATACATAGTAACTAACTTTCTGAATCTTCGTTTAGTTTGACAATTGGATCTTTTCTCACCCCTGAATGATGTTTAGATTTCAAATATTGGGAAGTAGTTCACCTTAATTTGGATTAAACTGGACACATTGGCAAACTTCTTATACCACCTTCATGCTAAGGGAAGTTTGGGAGAGTGCTCCTCTTTTCTGTGCTCATGATACACGTCGCAAGATTATGGCTGTTCTTGAACATTATTCTTTATGGTAATTAAGTATAACACTCATGACAAATAGTTTCCCACTTGAAGTTATGCATCTTCCTTGGATGTGCAGCTTTGACTATAGCTTTCTAAATTTATCTCGTGTTTTCTTACACTGATGATACATGTTTAAACCAGACATTAACGGAAACTTTTTTTCTGTGTAAATTAAAAAGGAAGGATTTGTTCTGATGAGTGCATTCATTTTTCTAACCATTCATGTCATAAAAAGAAAATGTATGACTGCTTCATGGATAGGAATTAGGAGGGCCATTTTTTTTTCTCATGCTCTGCTGACAAAATCTATGTATCTTGGTTCATTTGATTTACCAAATCAGTACAAGATCTGTACTGGTTGTGCTCGTGTTTCTAAATTCAGCTAATATAAATGTTGTCTCTTGTGTTTTGACACTCTGTAGGGTGAAGATGACATTGAAGAGTTGTCTAGTTCATCTAAGGTTTGAGTTCTGAAACACTTCTAAAATAATTTCTTTTCATTGATTAGTTTTGTATATGTTAATTGAACTGTTTAGGTGTTGTGTCGTCAAGTTTTTTATGCTGCAGTGAAGTCCTAGACTCTCATATCTTTAGGTTATTCTTCAACTCTTAAATATGTTCAGGATACAGAAGCTAGTGATGAAGATTGGGCTGCTTGAGTTTTGTATTTTATATTTCAATCGATAGAATATGACAACCATTCTCAATGGATCTGCAAATTACTCTTGCGGACAAATGTTGTAAATTCAATTGAAGAAGCTGCTAATCTGGATGACAAGGAGGACACCGCGAAGTGAACATCACATGGGCTTGCCATGTCGGTGCTCTAGGAGGATGATTCTCCTATAAGACTCGAAGATTACATTTGGGAGGGAGGAGGATGACGTGAAGAAAGCCAAAGTTAGTTATGGAAGAGTGTATAAAGCCATAAGAATGTAATATGTGATCGGCAGGCTGAAGTAGTTAGTTTGTTCAGATTTTTCGTCTCTGAATTCCAATTCCCCTAGGTCTTTTCAGTTATGGCATAATCAGTGATTATATGATACCAGTGTTGAGTTGAGATTTTGTTATGACAAACCTTGCTATAGATGTCATGAATATGTCTGCTTTACCCTCAAATGTAGTTCTGATAAAAAAAAATTAGACGTCAGAAGTGTTGTCATCTTTTCTTTGTTTCATTTCTACTGAAACTACACAAATATTCATGAAGTGAGGGACTCTTGAATTTATAAACTAAAATATGATGCAATATTGAGGTTCTAGTTTCAAAATTCTAGGCTTCTGCTTTACTTGTGAGATAAACCAACTTCTCGTACATTGGTCTAGCACTATCTTATACAGCAACGTAACTAGAATGGTTTATATAATTTCTACTTCGTTCAAGTTCATTGCATTGAATATGTTTTGTGATAATACACCTAATTACCGACCATGTTTCTCCATTTAAATGTCATATGTAGAGCATACACAGACACATTCTAGCACATTTAATATTCAAAAGATCCTTCTTTGACTATCAACTTAGTGCCACCATCCTCCTGTATTCGTGTTTCGAACAGATAATACACTTGGTGAAACCCATACAAGCAAAACTATTAAAGAGACTTTCAACCTCAAAAACTAGTTCTCATTTTCACATGCTGAAAGTCGGAATGAAAATCCGAAACCAACTCTCAATAGTTAAAACACAGAAATAATTCTGTACTGACTTTATATTCGCAAAAATCATCTCATAACACGTTGCATTCTTTGATTCCAGCTAGACAAAAGTCTAAATATGTACAACAGCGGAATTACGAAACTCTTAAGCTTACAAATAGATAAGATTCTAACTGTAACCAGTAAGCACTACTTCCAATCCTGAAAAAGGGATCCTATCAGTACGCTAAGCTATGTACAGAGAGTACCATCTTATAAACAGAAAATACAAGGATCAGAAACAGTTAGCGTCGCCTGGACAGGAAAAACTCATAATCAGGATGTATGTTCATGAGCGTATCACTTCCAATCTTTCTCACAGCTCGTGACATAATTGATGCAGTCTGCTCTAATGTTCTTAGTCGCTCTCTCATAACTGTATGAAGGTCCATATCCAAGAATTCTTCTGTCAGGTCGTCACCAGAGTGCCTTGGCTGAAACCAGCATTCACCCTATTTGTTTTGCCATTAAGACAAAAAGAAATGTCATTGCCGTGTACAGTATATTTACATGCAGGGATAATAAAAATGTGAGTTGACAAGTATTAACTCGCGGCAGGTACTTTTACAGCTATATAAATAATTTCTGTTGTGAACTTGAAGAATTCAATGGGCCGGCTTAGATTGGGGGATGCCAGGTATACTAATGAAGAGGTGAATACAAAAACAGTTCTCTTAGTTGTACATGTGTACAACTTCAGTTGCGTGAACCACCTTGTAGTCTTTGCCTAACCATATCATACTCAATCAACTACACCTCAATTCCAAAGTAGTTGAGATTAGCAAAATGAGTTCGTTTCATTGTCCCCATTCTGCTCTTTTAATGCAGTATACAAGGAATTCATCATAATTAGATTATTTTTATATTTTTGACTGTCAATCCACCGCAATCCTCCTCCTTGATACAGGCACATAGCACTGATGCTTTGTAAAGCTCATGTATGTGGAGTTTCCCCAACCAGACGAAATCAACAAAATAAATCCATGTCCTTCATTCAAAAAAGTAAAAATTGCACAATAGATTTTCTTCAATAGTTGCAGTGTCGCACAGGACAATAAGACCACTAATATATGGTTTAAGCTAGCAAATTTTGACTTTCAATTGACTATTTTCAGGAGCTTTCCAGGATTACCAGCAAACTGTATTTTTCTTTAACAGCAGAACTTCAGGGATTGTGACGGAGGATAACATGGCAAATATTTCATGCTCATTTTACCTTGGACATACTTCCTAAAGTCATTTTATGCTCTATAGTTTGCACCACCAAGATATATCCAAAATTACACATTTTTGTTACAGATATATTCATTTTAAGAATTTCTTATCATGAGATTTATAATTTTAACTATGATGGTATCTCAACAGAAGTCCAATAAACTTTAGGAAATTTTATGAGACACCTTCACATTGTGAGATTGGCCACTATGATTCTACCTGAGCATTGTAGCTTTGGAGGCCTACGATTGGAGAAACCATACAGGCATCCACACTAGTCTTTTTAAATGACTGCTCTCTGTGAATAAAATGGCCAAGTGAATGATAAGTCAAGAAAGCAGCACGCAAATTGCCATCGGGTATCCTATAAATGGGGTACCATGCAACCGAAAACCTGTAAATACACAGAATATTCAGATCTATAAGAATCTTGCTCTGGAACTAGATGATGGTTTTTCACATACGCATTTCCCCAAACAGGTACGTAGATATGTATAGCACCTCACATATTTGAGAACTAATACACCATACAAGCTACACGTTTCCACTACTAACCAGGAATGAGGATGCAGGTCACGTAAGCTCCCTGTATGTAGGATGGATGGATCTCCATATGATCTACAGTTTGAGGGGGGTCCATCACCAGAGACAAGTTCCTGTATTCTGTAATAGAGATTTTGAAGAAAGATCAGTAGAGTGATATTGAACAAAAAAAAAAAGCCCTTCCTGGCAACGAGCTGCATACAACTCACATAGAACTCAAGGATGACAAATCAATCAAACAAGAGTTTCCCTGCTTAGAGAGCATGGGAAATAATAGCAAAATAAGTATGCTTACCTAAAATCCAACACCAGAGAAGAGGTAAATAAAAGTTGGTTCACCAGAAGCAAAATAAGAGTAATCATGGAGTATAAGTCAGTATTGGGAAAAAAAATCAGTATTGAAGATAACGATGTGCTGACAATAACTTCCCCAATGATGGGCTAATGTTGCATTGCAAGAGGACATGAGAGGCTGGTCAGTATATATTTTTTTCCCCTGAGGTTGCAAAATCACTAAGATATTAAAGTCTGATTATACAAGAACCCATTGAAACCTTCTTCATATCTTGACCCACTTGCATTTTAGTTTTCCACAAGAAACTCAACACTCTAGGGAAACACTTAACAAAAGATAAACTAAATGCTAGAAGAAACAGCTCAAGTATGACATACGTTTCAAACAAGGGTCGCCGCCTTTGAGGCTGCTCAGATTCAAAATACTCAAAGAGAAGCTCCGTATCATCAGACAACTCAAATTCATCTGGTAGATGATGTGAATCAGCAGTACTGCACTCTGAAGATGACCCTGATTCAGAGAGATCACCTTTTTGTAGTAAAGAGCTTGAATCCTCAGCACGAGGTTGAGGTACAAGTACAGAAAATATTGAATGCAGCTCTACTTTAGGTGAACCCTCAGATATTTTATTCATCTTACAGTCCACCTCCATGGACCCCAGATTCCTTTTATCATTATGGATTGGATGAGTCCTATGGTCCTTGAAAAGCTGAATGGCTGACAAATATGGAACAAAATATGCACGAAACTCGAAACCATCCATCCCACATTGTCTTGCATTTCCGTGGTCCTCCGCTTTTACTTCTAAACCATAGCTCCCATGTTTCTCATACCACTGCCACAAGTTCTTCAAAGCGACATTGGGTATCTCATGTCTGCAGAGAGGTGCATTAGTAGCTCGACTAGGGAAGCAAGCCTGACAAGTCTGAATACTAGCAGATGGGCATATAATTGGAGAGGCAGAATGAAGAAGTTTCTCAAATTCAGCAGCAGGATATCCCTTACCTATCTCAATGGATTTAGAGGCTAGCTGTACCCTATGGGCATCGTTCACTGCCTGAGCAATGTTTCTCCAATCATTTTCGAGACTCTGAAAGGTTTTGCTTTTAGTTTCAGGATTGAAGAACGTTTCCATAGCAGCATTG
This sequence comes from Solanum tuberosum, assembly GCF_000226075.1. NCBI lineage: Eukaryota > Viridiplantae > Streptophyta > Magnoliopsida > Solanales > Solanaceae > Solanum > Solanum tuberosum. The sequence continues at coordinate 1,163,106 of NW_006239089.1, read as the reverse complement.
TTGCAGCCCGGTTCTCGAGTGCGCATGCTATGATTTTTCAACTTCCCAAACTGAGTATCACCAGGTGATGCCTTAATATTTTCTACATTTTGACCTGCATTTTTCACTCTGACAATCACTGAGGAAAAAACAGGAGCTAGACATTTAGAAGCCAGTTGCTCCTGTGTGGCATTTTTGGAGGTCCATCTTTCTGGTTCAACAAGCGTCCCCACTGACAAACAATTTGGTAGCTCAGAATCTTTAAGCTCTTGGTGCATCCAGGATTTGGAGATAGCTTGAGGGACAGTGCTATGCTCATGCTTAATTTGACCAGAAGGAGAAACTTCTTTGTCCATTTTATCACCCTCTCCATCCACAGCAAGAAGCTCCCCCTGCTGCTCTGTCAGGCCATTGAATTTCTCTGATCGAGGTAACAAAAACTGATGTTCGACCATTTGATCATCCAAGCCGGATACAACAATTGGGGCATTTTCTTTAGCTTCCAAGTCACGGGGACAAGATTTGGGATTCGGGATTGGTTTTAAAGGGACATACTGAACATTCCTTTTCTTGTATCTAGCCCTAAAAGAACTTGTTCTAGTTTGAGAATCTGCTACATTTATTGATCTTTTTGCCGAAGCTATTTGGCAAGGATCTGATTGCATGTTAGTCTTCAAACAAGCATTTGAACAGTTTCCATTAACTGGAGATCCTTTTCCACATTGACTTTCATTCTCCTGCAGTGAGCCTGGATACTTATGTCTTCTGGGGTTTTTAGGGAATTTGAGCTTTTCCTGATTTTCATGGGCTGATTGTGACAATATAATAGAATCAACAGGATTAGTTAACTTTTTCTTCAATGTATTCTTTTTCAACCTATCATCAGACTGTGAGAAACCTAAGTTCAACTTTTCCAAGTCACAGTTGCTTACATCAGCATCACTCTTCTGAACCCTTTTCCAAATATACTGATAATTCCTCGAATGGCTATTCTGGTTCCTGGTACTACTTGCATAGACATTTGAGTCATTGGGAACTCTTCTAATGTACTTGTCCCTCTTTTCTGTTCCATAAAGATTTCCAGCATGCTGCTTTGAACACACTTCCCTCTCTCTAAGCTCCTCAATTTGACCTGGTCCGTCCAGCTTTGCACTCTTTAAGATGTCTTCACTAGAAGAAACCTCTGTTCTGGCAATAGGATGAGGTGATTTACAGACACGCTGACTACATCTTTCATCACTGCTTGAACCAAGAGAAATAGAGCTCACAGTCATGGCATCATTCATCAAGGAATTACAAATATTAGCAGAAGAACTAATTGATCTATGCTGTATATTTTGTATCACAGCTTGAGTTATTGAACATCCAACTGCAGATTGCAGCTCATTTAGGCCATTACTGCACTTGAGATTTCTGTTCCGTTTCCCCTTCTTCCTAGGTTTCTTCCTTGAGTACTTGTCTGTGGATTTTTCTTTCTTAGAGTCATGAGTGTACATATCTTCTACACTAATAGCATCAGATCTGTGGGTGATGGTTCCAGGAAATTCACATTTGGTGATTGGATTTTGACCAGAAGAAGTGATTGATAACATGTTCCATTCATTTAGATTGCTCAAAGAACCTTCATGGTGTAGAGAGCTGCTAGACATAATTGATTCAAGAGTAGAGTCAACATTCATAACTCTTTGAATCTTCTGTCTACCAAATAAGAGAGAAGTTAATGGCAACAAAGAACCAACTTGCAAGCTATTTACATTTGATTGAGGTGATTTCCAACAGATCTCACGGTAGAGATATTGCTGTGGAAGAACAAGAACTCTCCATCGTCCACTGGGTTCCAAAGCAAAGAATGTCACATCTGTAGAGCTGTGAAATAATTCATTTATGAGATACGAACATTGTAAAAGTTGAAAAATAAAATCTGCAAGAAACTACTGCATGACACATATAATAGTTTTTCTTAAAAGCTTGAAACATAATTGTGTGGAACTTGATAAAGGACTCAAATGACTTTTTGATAGCCCAAACTCTTGTAGAATCTCATTCTCACAAAGGACTCAAATGACTACTGCGAAAAAATCTTGGGCCAAAGGTTGGTAGCTCATGTGATATTTCAATTACTAAAGATGAGCAAATAACATGGTGTATAATGTCAAAGGTTATACAATTTCACTTCTCAATCACATTTGTGATACTCCATAGTCCTAAAAGTACCACAATACATGTCAGAATTTCCCAGATGAACGTTGAAGTGTTAGCGTACCACTGTGATTTGCAGCAACGAATATATACAACCGTGGGAGATGAACTAAACTTTAGCACCTCCAGAGATTTCCGAGACAAGGTACTGTCATCTATGTCTGGATCTTTCTTAATGTCATTACCTGATCTCCTAAGGACACCGAGCATTTTTCTGCAACAACCAAGTGTAAATAGCATTTAAATATCACCATATGTGCCTCAGCACTCAGCAGTCTTCAACTTCCAGAAAATGTAAATATCAAAGAATACTGTTCAAGGTACAAGGCTTCCTAAAGTTTGCAAAACTTATTACTTCTTGGAAAAGCTATACTTACTACTCCCTCCGTCCCATGTTAGATGGGCACTTTTTATTTTACACGGTGATTAAGAAATCATTAATAGATTGATCAACTTTACTAGTTTGCCCTTTGTTCATATTAATGCACATAAAAATAAGTTAGAAAAAATATACATAAAGTATAGGAATAATTAGTATTGGGAATTGTTCACATTCCAAGGAAATTGTAGGGGTAAAATGGAAAAAAATTAATTAATTCAATCCTGTTTTAGTAAATGATCAAATAATATGGGACAACTGTTTTTAGTAAGATGCCCATCTAATATGGGACGGAGGGAGTCTTTTGTAAGTCTATCCCAAAAACTTGATTCACAATTTAAATAAAAGTTCTCCTTCTGTAAAAATAGGAATTCAAATTAATATAAACTAGTACCATTATCATATTAATCCGATGTGACATCTGAAAACAATCTATTCAAACTTTATTTACTAAAACTCCATGCTCGTCAAAGTAGGTATGTACTAGAATTAAGGTAATTCAATTGCACTCACATATACTACATGAACAAATGGAACTTCTAAATAAAGTGAATTCCATTTAGCAAGAATATGTCCAAGCAAAACAAGAAGGAGAAGGTTCAAGTAGAAAAAAAACGTGGTCAAGTAAACTACGAGAAGTAAAGGTTGATTTTTGGACAAATACAATCATGCTAACTTACACTAGAACTGCTTACGGGCTCATGCTAGAAAAAATCAACGATCGGGGTAGAGGAAGACAATGACAGGGTATAAAACGGACAAGGTAAAGAACTTTCACATGGTTTTTAAGGTCATTTAGTTCTGAAAAATTACATTGTGATAGATGCTCAATTCTATAGGAGGAAAGGTTATTGCATTACAACAAAGAAAAGTTAATTTTATGAATATCACTTGTGTAATAGTAAAAGATAGGCCAGCTTGAATAAGGAATGTCGGAGATTCGAACATCACCTAAATTTCTAGTCAAATACATCCAAGATATTACTAGCTGAGAAGGCGCAAATACTATTAGGTCTTACAACCTCAAAATGGCGGATGAACAAATAATCAGAGAGACTTTAAAGGATCACGTTGAACCTCAGCATCCCATTTACAATGAAATTTATCTTTAATGAACCTGCAGATTAAGAACAGTGGTATACCTGACCTGAAGACCTCAGCAATTATCTCTGCAGGAAAATGAAAGCACATCATAAAATTTAAAACTAAAAATATTCAATTCATTAAATCATTGAACATTACAATAGGAAACAAAGATTTACCAGCCAGCAATTGAAGATGAAAATAACATTATGCTAAAGCCTAAAAGGGATGAAAAATCAATAGGGAAAAAAATGAAAAAAGAGAAGAACCCTATGAGCTTGTGGAACTCAAGTTGGGCACTTCCCTGGTGCAGAAAGTGAAATTCAAAGAGGCCACACAAATTTATGCCAACCCAAATTAAAGACAATCTTAATCACTACTTTTGTTTGGATAAATTCATAACCAAAAACAAAACACAGCCACACAAAAAGGACCAACCATCTCTAAATACAAACAACCAAGAAAGAGAAACAGAGGTAAAACATAGATTATTACCAATCTACATCTAAATACCTTAATCCTAGCAAACCCCAAAATCACAAAGCTTAAATTTTTTCCAAAAAATAAGAGCAATTCAAGGTTCCTAGAATTTAGGAAATGAGTGCTATATTTTGTATAAGTCAAGAATCAAGAACGGAGCTTTTTCTCAAACCTCAACCATTCAACACATGCACAAAACAAAAATATATTCCTAAAATAGATAAAGCTATGAACAAAAAAACTTTTTTTTCAATTAGTCCTTTGTGGGTTTTGTTGCCCTTGTAAACATACATAATAAATTCAAGAAAAGGATTGAAAAAAACTTGCCTTTCAGAATCAAGAACAAGGTACAAGATGAAAACAGCAAAAGTTTAAAGAATCATCAGTGTTTATGTATGAAATTATGTTTGAGGAATAGCAATCAAAGTGGGGTCTTTGTTCCTTTTTCTCCCTTGGGGTGTGGGTGTGGGGGGTGGGGGTGGTCAGAGAGAAGAGGGCCACTGAGACATTGACAGGTGCATGTGTTTCATGAGATAAGGACTCACAGTCACTGCTCTTTTGCTACTTCTTGAGTGTCATGTCAAGAAATGGAAAACTTGAATTTGGCCCAAGTGTCACATATAGCCAATTTGGGAACCACTATTTAAGTTATAGTCAAAATTTATACAATTTTTTTTTACAATTTAGCTATTTCTGGTCTAGACTTTTCAATTCCAATTAGGGAAAACAAATTATAAAGTTTATTAGTTCATGAATCATGACAAAAATTTTAGGTCTATAATAGAAGTTAAAATTGAATTATAGGAAAGAAAGATTAAAAACAAACAAAGAAAAAGGAAACTTTAGGCATATGTGGTGAGAGTGGCATAAAGTTGCACTTTTGTATGAGGATCACTATTTAAGTTACAGCAAGGAACATAAAAATCTATAAACTTAGATATTTCAATATTAATTTCAAGCATATGCATTTGGCTTGCAAAAGCTAAACTTTTGATATTTTCTATTTGGGGGTTTAGCTTGTTAAGACTAAACTTTAGAGAATCATTTATTAAGTTTGATTTATCAAGATAAATTACAAATATGTATATTTGATTGAAAGTAAATTTTTTGAAGTTTGAATTGCTAATTTTTATTCATGCCAATTATTTCAAGCTTTTTTAACAAGATCTACTTGATTTAAATAGTTAAATGCCAAGAAGATCACTAACTAATCACTTAATTTTGTTTTGTGTTTCAAAAGTCATCCAACTTTACTTAATTAAGGGATTTTTAAAAATCCTTAATTGACTATTTAAAAGTAGGCTACCAAGTGAAATTACTTTCTAGGATTTGAAGTGAACGATGACAAGTAACATGGAGTAGAATTATAGCATTAGTATATTAAAACCATATAGAGTACTAATATTTTCCATTTTGATATAATAAGTGTTGGCCAAAGCTAGTGTGTTTATTAAGGGTTCAACCGAATTCAGTAACTTTGATTCAAATTTTCATTGAATATGTAAAAATTATTGATTTAGAATCTAATAAAATAAAAATAAAATACAATTCTAAACTCATAAATTTTAAATTTTGGTTCTGCGTCTGCCTCGAATCTTACCCTCCTTTTTGTCCCCTCTATGAGTTACATGAAGGAAACCTCATCTAAGGTGCACTTAAAACCTCTTTTCTAAGTTATTTTCGTTGCATTTATCATTATTCTTTGTTACATTTAAGGTATTTTGTAGACTAAAATACTAGTATATATTAAGGATGATAGTAAAAAAAACATGTGAATTGAATCTATCATACAAAGTTGATGTTTGCCAAGCGTGGATATATTCGCTAGTTTTGTATATACTAGAGTAATATTTCTCTAAAATTTCTTTTAACTTCCCACCTACTTTGCATTTCTTCTTGTATTCTTCAATTTATATGATATATTCATATATATTTTTTAATTTTTTATACGCGATATTTCAATTTTATCATCAAACATAATAATTCAATACAATTTAATGTAAATATCGAGTGTGATTATGTATGTTTTTTCAGTTATGGCGTTTTGAATTTGATGGTATCATCGAACTTTTATTTGCTTTGGCAAAAATAACCCACCAATTAAATGAAGGTATTGAAAGTTAAAATAAAATTCTCGTAAATGAGAAGAAATCGGAAAATGTGCAAGAAATTCATTTTCATTAATACTCATTTCATGGTGGTTTTATGGTTTATGCCAGACGAAGTAGTCATCCAAATATTTTGAACTGTAACATAAATTTTACACGGTTCTTAAAAATGTAAATTTTATTTCTAAAAATTTAAACAGTTCATGTATGAATCCACAATCAAATTAAATAGGTTTAACTCTTAAAATTTAAACTATGCCACATAAATTACGATAATAAATATTTTTTATTTTATTGCAGGTGAAGAGAACGACATATGACTGATATAATTCTTAACAGGAGGACTAACATAAATGTTAGTATTCAAAGGACCAACATAAATGCAGTGACAGATTCATAAATTTTACAAATGGTGTCCAAAAATAGCACAACAAAAACTCTTTTAAAAAAGTAGAACTAGTGAGATTCAAACACACAAACACTTCATCATTCTAAGGAGTTGAAACCACTGAGCTATAACAACTTGTTATGTTAAAGGTGTCCAAAATATATTATTTAATCATTTCGTGTATAATTTTACTTGTATATACAATATTTTTTTCTGACAACACCCTTACTACCATGTGGGTACGCCACTGCATAAATGTTAAGTATTCAAAGAACCATCATATGCTTGAGGGATAGACCGGTAAAGAAACAAGTTCATCCTCGCCCCAATCAATTGTTAGGATTTTGTCTAAATTTTTTGTCATATTTGAATTTTATTTTTTACTTAAAGAAAAGTAAAAAATATTACCTTTGTACGCCTAACTCACGTGTATCCATATATGTGTGCATGTGAGTTGAATATGATAAAACAAGTATTTCTCCTTTTCTTTTTTTTTTAGGAAAAAGGATCAAAAATACTTCTTAACTTTGATTTATTGTTTGACTTTACCCTCGCCGTTAAAATGAAATTAATTTTACCCCTCCCATTACTAATTTCATCAAAATTACTCCTCATTAGACGGAATTCCCAAAATTAACCCAAATTACCCAAATTTTTTTAAAAAAAACCCTATTCCCTATTTTTAACCCAATGACCCGATCCCTCTAGGATAATCCGATTAACCCAATTAACCCAATGCCATGTTACCCATTCCCACAACAACAACAACCCTCATTCCCATAATTTACTCCCAATTCGACATGAAAATCACCCAACAATTCAAAATCCATCTCCGATTTTCCGTTCCACGATGATTCTCACCTCTTGGCTAAATTGTCGCCGCTTCCGACGCTACTTTTGTCTCTTTCTCTGCTCTCCTTTTCTTCTTCCTTTGTTTTGTGCTACTTGCCCTATCATTTGTGCTGCTGAAATCTGCTATCGTCTGTGCTATCGCCGCCACAGTTGATCGCCGTGGAAATCGGAGGAGAGATTCGACGACGGAGGCGGTGATGGGCGGGGACGACGATGTGAGGGAGCGGAAGGTAGTATAGATGGAAGTCAAGAGACAATGTTGTTGCGGAGGTATCTGGATGATCAACTGCTTCTAGTAATTGAATCTGTGTACAATTGGGGAGATGAAGAAGATGAAGATGTGGAAGTTGCAGATAGTAGAAGCTTTTTTCTGTAATGATAGAAGAAATCCAGAGGTCTTTGGTTTATATCTTTTCCCCTATGGTTAGAATGGGTAAATGGGAATGGGCAACAGGGGCATTGGGTTAACCGGGTTATCCTAGAGAGGTCAGGTCATTGGGTTAAAAATAGGGAATAAGGTTTTTTTTAAAATTCGGGTAATTTGCGTCAATTTTGGGAATTTCGTCTAATGAGGGGTAATTTTGGTGAAATTAATAACGGGAGGAGTAAAATTAACTTCATTTTAACGACGAGGGTAAAATCAAATAATAAATCAAAATTGAGGGGTATTTTTGACCCTTTTCCTTTTTTTTATAGTGTAGGTATAATGTTTGATGTGCACATTCTCATACAACTATGAAATAATAATTAGTGACTTCAAATTTTATAGCCAAACAGCTATACTTACTGAAACCACACGGATGCATAAGTTGTAGTGGCTATGTGCTGTATTAAGAACTTGAGGGTACGTATTCATCACAAATTAAAAGCTCACAAAAAAAAGAAAAAGCATTTTACAGTAAAATAAAATAAAAAACTCTTAAACCCTCAAAAAACCCAAAAAGGAAGACATTCTTGAAGCCGAAAAGCTATCCATTCGAAGCAGAAAGAGCAGTTAACAATGGCTTCAAACGCCTCAATTTTCACCAGCAATTCTCTCTTATCATTGCGGGTCGTGGGGTTTCCCCGATTTCCCATTTCACAACTCCATACCCGAACCCGAATACAGCCAAACCCACTTCATACAACCCGACTCGGACTGTCTTCTTCTTCTTCTTCTTCTTCTTCTTCATCTGTCAGTGCTTCAACTAATGGATTGAAAAGTTTGTATCTTTCTGATGTTTGGGCTAGACGCTTCGTTACTAGCAGTAATTTTCAGATGTCAGCGGTTTCAGGCGACGGTGGTGGTGGGAATGGAGGTTCCGGTGATGGAAATTCAGGTGGTGGTGACAATGGAAGTAACAGTGGTGGTGGTGAGGGTGGGAAGAACTGGTCATTGCTTGCCTGGTAATTTTGTTTTAAATGAAATAGTTGGAACCAATTAATTTTTTTTCCTGCTAATTTCTGGTTTTTATAATCTTGGCATGTTGAGTTTTTTATAAAATTGTTCAGTTAGCCAAATGCTTGTAATCGTATTAAGTACTACTAGCACTTTTGATGCACTGGGTTGTTTGAAGGGTATTTTACTGAAAACTGAAAAATTGATAAACCGTTTATAGATGGAAGGAAAGTATTAATATTGCATATGAAGTTATCGGTGCCGGCACACATTGTACATGACTCCATTCTATTCATCTAACTGGTCTGTCGAAAACATTATCTAGTTTAAACTTTGTGATGGAACTCATTTCATTAACAAAATAGGAACTAAATTTGTAATGGAACTCAATTCATGCAACGAGAGTGTGTGTATGTTGGTTTTGGCATTTCAAATGCCATGGAAGATATCTTCTTCAGTGTAGGCACTTCAGGACGTCATTATATCATTTCTCATAGAGATTGTTTGTTCTGGAGTTTTATCTTGTCAAAGCAATTGAAAATAATAAAATAAGTTCCTTTTTACATCAAAGCAAAAACATGTTATGTCGAAATATTTGAAGAAGAGAATCTTTTGTGCTGCATCAATATCAAAGAGTATCCTTTATTGTTATGGTTTCCATAACGTGCATTCTCTTTTTGTCAGATTGGTATAATTTTCAGTTTCGTAGGAATCTACTCTAAAATTAACATTCCACGGGAGCCCCACATAAATGAGTAAATGTCTTATGCTTTCCCAGCGGATGAAGTTACAAAATCCAATATATATTGGAGGTGATAGAGCCATACAGATGCTTCCCTGTAGTTGAGTCTTACCACCCTACCTCATAATACTTTCATGTGGCCGGCTTACAAAAAGAAACAGGTCCTAAGAAATCACCCACTGGCAAATGGTTCCATGGAATAATGAATAAATATGTCTTCTCTCTAACAAGTTAAGAGTAAGATGTGGTGATATTGGGTAATCTAACAGATATTGTTAGTAAATTTTAGCTTTCCAGCATATTAAGGATTAAGGAATCCATGGATGGAGTCAGCAAAACATGAACATGTTCACCAATGAAGTGCATCTCCTCATGAAATTAAGCAACTTACGTTTGTGTCTGCTTAATTTCTAAAACAAGATCGTCCTTTCAGCAAAATTATTTATAGACCCTAACAGCCTAACTTAGAGTTGTCAAGTATTAGCTGTATTTATTTTCACTTTTCTCCTTGTTCCTGTTGGAATGCATGTACCCATTATCCGCCTTTCGTGCGGTCAGATGAAATGGTAGATCCCTTATCTGCTTGACTTCTCTAGTCAGTGGCTATTCCCTCTTTCCTTTTTCTTTTCCTTTAAAGGCTTGCTATGTCTTTATCACCATTTCTATTTCTTAAAGAATAATATATACTCTACAATAACAACAAATTACGCCTCAGTTCCAAATAAGTCGGTGTTGGCTATATGAATCTTTGCATGTGTGAACTTGCTCACATTGCTGGTCCAAACCTGGATAAAGGAGAGGAATTGCGATACGCTGCCAGCCAACATAAAACCAACCAATTGTGCTGAATCCTCACAGTAAAGAATAATATATGCTCTAACTTGATGAAAAAGAAGGAATAATATAAACATAGGAATAATATGTATAATACTATAAAGCTTCATTTTTTAGTCATATCTTGACAATGTTTTAACTGTGTCATCGTGGCTCAAGAATAATTGTTACTTTTGCTGTAGGTACTTATCTCTTCTTGAGAAGTATCCAGTATGGACAAAAGCAGTTACATCTGCATTGTTGACACTTTTTGGAGATCTAATCTGTCAGGTAAACTCAGTAAAATGAAATTCAGGCTTCTAGAACCGATAGAGACTGTCGAGGATGCACTCTTTCTTTATGCTATGGTTGTCATTTGTCAATGTTAGTGCATGTGTTCTCTGTTGATGCTACAGGTACAACATTCTGTGAATCAGAGACTTGATTGTTTAACTTGGTAATAGTTGTTAATTCTTACACCTGTTGAAGTAAAGCTTATAATGAACTCTATTTCCTTTACTCATCAAAATATATCCTTTGGTATATGGGTTTGGATTAACAATGTCAAATGATTATTCTGCTTTATGGTTAACATTGTCATAACTTGTACATGTAGTTATGGTATTCCTATTATGATAAGGATTTTGGTATTGGAGATGGTAATTCCTAAATTGATGCTAATCAGATATTTTTTGGATTGAAAGAAAAGGAGAGAGAAGCGGAGTAGGGGGGGAAGCATAAAATTTTCTTTTTCGAAATGATTTTAGGGAGAGAAAGGGAAGGAAAGGAAAAGGAGATAAAAGGATGAATAGGATTACGAAGAAAACCATTAAGTTTCTTTTCTGTCCAAATGTGTAAGATCTTTTGGATTGAAAGAAAGGGAGGAAAGGAGAGGAGCAGGATGACTGCATTTTTTTTTAATTGAGTATCGGGAGAGAAAGGAAAGGAGAAGGATGGATTGGGTCATGAATAAAACATCAAATTCCTTTTCTGTACAAATGTGCTGTGAAGGGAAAACCTCCTTCGATGAGAATTTGTAATGTAATAAAAGACAGTAGGCATTAATTTTACCTGATGAAAAAAAGACAGTAGGCATTATGAACCATATAATCTTTATATTAATTTTATTCAGTGTCTAATCACACTCCTTCCTTCCCTTTCTCTCTTCTCCAATTCGAAAAACAAATTCCTTCTTTTCACTTCCCTTCTGAATGTGCAATGTGTCAACAACTTAGTATCCCTGCTTGCAAAAATGATCACTGCTTTAAATAAGTTTCTTGATCTTTTCCCTCATTGAAATATATTCTCTTCCCGATAATTTCAAGCTATTTTTCTATTTGTTTTACCTTCTCATTGCTGATTATGTGTCACAGCTGTGGATTGACCAAGTAGCATCTGTGGATGTAAAGAGGACGCTTCTGTTCACATTCTTGGGGTTGGTTTTGGTGGGTCCAACTTTGCACTTTTGGTAATATCTTCACAGTCCTTTTTTACTTCCTCTGTATACGACTCTGAAGATGTGTATACTACTTGTGCCTTTTCCACTTGAAAACCTGTCATATACACATGTTATTCTGGTCTGTGTATCTCAACTTTCTTCCGAAGCTGCTGTTATTATGTTATTAACTGTATACCAATTGCTTAATCTGCTGGACACATGTCTTTCTAACCCAGCACTTAAGCTGGGAATATAAAAGTAGAAGATGCTCCTTATTTGCATGTCACCGTTGATCTTCTATTTTTACTTTTGAGGGAATGAAGACACAAGTTAATGAGCGCAGTCGTATTTTTATATAATTAGTTTCATGTGTTTGCTCTATCAATTTACTTTGACATTATAAAAATTTATTTCACCCGACTTTCATCTGAAGGTTTGAATGATACTGTAGACCGATCCATATTATAAGTGCAATCACATGCTGATTTCTATTGGTCATTAATGAGCTACTTCAATACTTATGTAGGATTATTTACTAATGTTTTAATATTATTTAGCTCCTTGCCTTGCTAAAAGTTATATGTATCTACCAAATATGGGTGTATATCTTGTTTGCTTGGTGAACGTGTAGGCGTAAAATGGTCCTAATGACATTGTAGAATAGCTCCTTGTCTTCTGACTCTGATATATTTAGGTACCTCTACCTGAGTAGATTGGTCACAACTCCAGGGGTAACTGGTACTCTCATGCGTCTTGTACTAGATCAGGTTTTCCTTCTCTTTTTTTTTTCCTTTCCATTTTGTGATAATATCTTGTTTATTGGTGTAATTACTGCCTTTGTGATATCACCATTGAATTTGAGCTGCTTTGGTACAGTTCCTTTTTGCTCCAATTTTTGTCGGTGTTTTCTTATCCTCTTTGGTAACACTTGAGGGAAGATCATCACAAGTGATTCCAAAGCTTCAACAGGTATTCTAAATGGCCTTCTGTTCATATTTCTTACTGAAATGAGCCATTAAATAGATGCATACTGATAATTACTCTTCCTGCACTCTGATTCACAATTACATTTTGTAATAGGAGTGGTTCTCATCTGTCCTTGCAAATTGGCAACTTTGGATACCTTTTCAATTTTTCAACTTCCGGTTTGTGCCTCAGCAATTTCAGGTAACACACTTTCATCATTTTGTTTGGTTAAGAGCATGCCTTCCTGTCAGCTTCTAGTCGTTTGGAGATATCTCTTCAAAAAGTTGATCTGTAAATATGAATTGGAAAAAGTCCCCAATCATTCATGTAAAGAGTTCATCAATTAACTAACATAATCCGAAGTAGCAATTCAAGCTCTACTTGAAGTGTTTTGGGGTGTGCAGACTCCGCTAAAGCACAGATTCAGATTCAGATGGTTACTTTTAGCAATAAAAAAGAACTTGACACCTGAACTTCTTTCTTCGATCACTCTGATTATTTATACATTCACATGCTGCACACACAAATAATAGCTGTAGTCATGCACTCCTTTGACATCCGTTGACGTTCTAATTGTAACCAAACGTCTGTTTGCAGTGAGTATTTATAGTTTATTTTACCATAACCAACTTGATTGTTTTCTATTGTATCTCCTGTGATTGCAGGTCCTTGCTGCTAACTTCATAGCTTTAGTGTGGAATGTCATACTGTCATATAAAGCCCACAAAGAAGTTATTGTAAAATAGGTATATATACCAATGTTTCTTTGAAACTAGTGTATTACTCCAACACCATATAATTTTTGAAACCTTTGTAGTGCAGACTTAAGGTTCTTGCTCCGCTGCCTACTGATGCCGATAATTTGGAATAGGCATGTGATTTACGCTGCGCAAGATATTTGTTCTTTGTATGTTGGTATTGATCTAGGCTGAAAATGTTTTTGGTGTTTACTGTTCCAGATCAATAGTAGTATAAAATATGGTTTACTGGGAATATTTTGCTTCTGTAAAGTCGAATCTCTCATTTACATTCTCTTTGACTCCTGAATTTTCTTTAGACACCATCTTTCCGACCTTTCACAAAAATAAATAATTATTTCGTGTCTGTTGAAAATATAATCGATTAGAAACAACCTCTCTATCCTTGCTAGTTAGGAGTAAGGTTGCGTACACTCTACTCTCACCAGAGGCGGATCCAGGATTTAGAGTCTATGGTTGCCAAGTAGACTAACTCAACTTCTCAACTTTATGTTTGATTTGAATTATTCGTCTTTCGATCTATTTGACAAATCAATCAATAAAATAGGAATAAACAACAATTATAATTTTTTTTCAAAAAGTGTTTGTAGGTTGTGTACGAAAAAATTAATGATAGTTGAGGGCCTCACATAGCTTGAATTTCAAGAATAAATAGATATCATATAAATTGAGAGAGCATGTATATATGTAGGATTGTAGGAGTTTATGGATGATTTTCGATTTTGGGTTACATGAAAATAGTACCAAGACTCATGTAATTATTTGTGAAGATCACTGATGATCTTTCCATTATATTTTCTTGTTGGAGTATATTTGATGCATTTAAGTGTTTATGAAATTATCAAATTATTGAGAAGAGAAAAAAAATAAAATTATACCCCATTCGTTTTTTGTATTAGTTATTAACTTTTTTTTTGCCGTGTTCTTAAGAAATTATAAACAGAAATGACAATTTACTATTTTACTTCAAGATCATTTTTTGCAAATTTTTACAAACTTTGTTTACACTTTCAAGAAAAATTAATTGTTAGGATAATGAAAATAAAAAAAATATTGTTTAATTTTGTTAATTGACAAATATTTTAGTAATGTAAATAATTAATATAGGATAGAAAAATAATATTAAATGTTAAAAGTAGGATGAATTAGGCTAGATTTCATAAATATAAAATTATTTAAAGATAAGAAAAGTACTAAAATAATTTGGAACAATAGTTAAAAGAAAAAAAGAAAAAGAAGGTTGAAAAACTGGTTATGAGAGGAGCCTTAAACTCACTTAAACGTTCCAGCAGTTTTAAAAAAGAAAAAAATCAAAATATGTCAAGGGGGTTTGATCCCCGCAACCTAATGCTCAAATATTTAGCCTTCTACCATCGGCACCACAGAGCACTTTTGTACTGTGAGTGGCACGTTTAATAGTTATCTATATGTTGTATATGTATATATATACCTATATATGCATAAACTTTTCGTCGAAGGTTGTGGGTGGCGTGGCACCACCACCGTACTAAATAGCTCCACCCCTGACCCTCATAGACCCCACCTATGAAATTATATTGATTGTGTTGTTGAATTGAATACTCTATTTTGAGAAGTTATTTTAACTTCGCTTCCTACGCTATGAACTAAGGCGCACTGGAATTTTTTCGATAAGATTATCTTAAAGATAAAAAAGTTGGTAGTATTTACATACAAATTAAGGGAAAAAAAAGTAGTTAAAATTTTAAATTTGTTAATTGGCATATTGGTTAATAATTTGCAAATAGGAAAATAATAATAATAAAAATATCACCAAATTTAAGGAAATATAAAAAGTTTTTTTGAAAAAGATAATAAAATGACCATATTATAGAAAACTTAACCGGTTGCGACTTTTCGTTGTTAATAAAAATAGTGGAAAATTCAGAATAACTGCTATAACCGACTTTTGAATATTAAAGGTCTCAATTTTTCATCACTTGCAATGGGAGAAAAAAAGAAAAAGAAACCAGACGAAGTAACTTCAAAAATATAAATCCTCTTCTTTATATTTTGGTATAATACATTTTTGTCCATATAGAATTGTGAAATTTTATTAATTTTGATGAATTTATATATAGGTTGTGGAAGCAGAATTTAAAATTTCAATGTATTGCCAAGGATGCGAAAAACAAATTGCCAAAATCATATCCAAAATCAAAGGTACTCTCTCTTTCCTCTTTTAACTAATTTGAACAATTTTTGTGAGTTATCAATTTTTGATTTTTTTAGCTATGTTACTCGGATTCTTCAGAATTACTGAAAAAATGCGTATTGGCTCTTTTTCTTTTATGATATTTTAGGGGTTGAAGAATTCATGACGGATATGAATAATCATAAAGTGATAGTAAAGGGTCGAATGAATGCAAATAAAGTGTTGAAGAAACTTAAGAAGAAAACAGGGAAGAAAGTGGAAATGGTGATTAAAGAAGAAGAGAGTAAGAAAAAAAGTGAAGAAAAAGAAGGGGCTTTACAATTGATGAAACAAAATCCAAGAGAAATTACAGATGCTTTGATTATTGGATATTGTGGAGATAGCATGTTATATACTATGTTCAGTGATGAAAATGCAAATGCTTGTTCAATTATGTAATTTTTTTAATTTTTTTTTTTTGGATATGAATTATTTTTCCTTAGAGCATTTTTTGAATTTTGTGGGGATAGCTTGTTATATACTATGATCAGTCATTTTTTGTGACATCATTCTGCTAATAATACAACTTTTACAAAGTTGTTTAAAATACTAAGTGATTGTTCGGTCGCTGGTTGGACTTATGCAAATATTAGTATTGCAGAGATTAGTTATACAATGTTAAGTTATTTATGTATTAGTTATTTAATCTACTATCACGCCTAAAATAATATATAATTTGACTCATAATTGATATTTTAATTACGTTGCATTGTAAACTAGTAACCAAATAACTAAAATGCTACTAAATGTGGAACAAGTTATGCTAATTTTAAATAATTCACTTCTTAACTAGAAAACGAGAAGGAAAATAAAATAAAATAACAAAATATGTCTCAAATCATCATGGATCTTACAATTTTGACCAAACAATTTCAACGATCCAATAATGCAAGTAGACTATGAGTAAATATGACCTAAAGAGTGTGTTTGGATTGACTCAAAAGTTGGTCAAATCTACTTTTGAGTCAGTTTTTGACTTTTGAAAATGTTTGACAAGTATAAAAAATAAGTAAAAAATGACTTAAAATAAGTTAGAAAATATTGACATGATAAAAAATAACTTAAAATAAGTTAAAAATGACTTAAAATAAGTCAAAAACTAAAATAGGTCTCCCCTACTTTTTATTTTTTGACTTAAAAGTCATTTTAGTTTAATTTTTTAT
This sequence comes from Solanum tuberosum, assembly GCF_000226075.1. Taxonomy (NCBI): domain Eukaryota; kingdom Viridiplantae; phylum Streptophyta; class Magnoliopsida; order Solanales; family Solanaceae; genus Solanum; species Solanum tuberosum. The sequence continues at coordinate 1,146,168 of NW_006239089.1, read as the reverse complement.
TTTTAACTTAAAACTATTTTTTTAAATCAATCCAAATAGACTTTAAAAGTAAATATATTCAAATATAAGGGTAGATATTACACTTTTCCGTATAAAAGTTATAAATAGTTGAGAAGAATACAAATTAAACACGTGATGATGAAGAAACTAGAGAGACCAATTTCTTTGGAATTTCTTGGTGAACCTTCAAAGAAAAACGCCTCCTGGAAGATATATATATATAAAATATTTTAATAAGTGGATCTATTTAGTCTTTTCTAATTTGTAATATTCTCAATTAATTTAGTCTCTTGCTTACCTAAGAGATGATGCATTCTTTTGTTAAAAAATTAAAAAGAGGAAAAAAAGTGTTCCAATATTCTAGACTGGGGGCTGACGTAGATGGTAAGTTATGAGTTCATTTAAATTTGTATATATAAAAAATAATTTCATAAAATAAATATAAACAATTGATCGATGAAATATAATGCTTTTTTTTTTCATTTGTTTATTTGATTTTGATTTGCTACAGAGTTTAAGAAAGTAAAGAATACTTTGGAGTATTGTGCTCTTAAACATAATAAGTGGGAAGTTAGAATTAAAGAATTGTAAAAAAAAAAAACATTATTTTTAATACAAAATAAAGAGGAAAGTAAGACCAAAAAAATTGAAATAGAGAGATTAATAGTATGATATATAGTACTCTATCTGTCCCAATTTTATGAAGAGGTTTGAGTACAAGAGTCAAAACACTTAATTTTCACTATGAATTCAAGTATAGATTCTTTAAGTATTTTAAAATAACAGTCACATATTTAACAACTAAAATGAAAAATACTACAAGTCAACATAGCTAATGATTCTAAAAAGAAATTTGAAAAAATTATTGTAAAAACTAAAAAGAATGATTTGATTTCTTAAATAATAGTAGTACTTTCACATAAAATGAGCCGGAAAGAATAATAATTGTTTTCCTGAATTTATATGACACACTTTTCTTTTTAGTCAATATTAACAAATGAAAACTTTCCTTATTTGGTGAAGATTTAATAATTCAATCAATATTTAATTATGTTGACTTTTACTTATTTGACAAAAAATCTATAAAGATATATTCTTCTATTTAAAATTTTAAGAATAATGATGAAACTTTGTAAAATTGTCATATTTAAATTTTGTGTTTAATTAAATCAAATCTCATGTAAATTGAGACAGAAGGAAGGAGTAACTTGTGAGGCACATCCTTGACCATATTTTCATGGATCTAGTAAAGATACACTCTTAAGGGATTCCACTCTTAAGACTCAACTAATTAGATTGCAAAACACTTTGTATCAAATTATTATTTCAAGAAGTTTCTGGATTCGTATTCTTATTTGGAGGAATAATTTTTTTATTTATTGGTGTACGTTTTGTGCAATCCAATCTCAAACCAAATAAATAATATGTCGGACCTAACTTAATTAGTTCAACGAGATAATTAATAATTAAAATATAAAAGACATTATTTATGTTTTTATTCTTATTTTATTAAATAAAAGTATATCAGACCGGACTTAATTTCAATTCTCTTGGTAATTTGTAGCTTGTTCAATCTTCAAAAGATTTTCTTGTTTACTTAATTAATCAATGAATGGAATGAGTATCTTTAATCCAACCAATACTCACATATAGTGCTAATTAATCCTATGGATTATTATAGAAGTAATTACAAAGAGAAATATATATTATATATATTCTTACTGATCAAAAGGTTAAGAACATAGAGAAATCTAAAATTTTAAGTTTATAAAATTTAAATTATAAAAAATGTTACTTACTGAGTTTAATTTAGAAAAAATATTTATAATATTAAGCGTATTTAATAATAGAAATACCAAAATTTGGTCTAAGTTATTAATATTGGAACTCTAACTCAACTCTTGAGTCCTGGGTATTTAAAAATGTATACTTAAATTTATTCAATTATATGTTTCTTTTATTATACAACCGAACATATATACTATATAGTACGTAGTTATTAATGTAAAACAAGGTGGTAAAGCAGCCAAGCTAATTATGAATGATGAGGAGCTGCCAAAGAGGGAAAGTAGTGTGATCAGCCCATACAAGAATACAGTGAGCATATACACTACCATAAAATATTTTGCCGTAATTATTTAGCGTCAATAATAATATAATTATCACTAAATATTATAATTAACACTCTATATAAGTGATGTTAAAGATTTTAGCGCCTTAACTATAAATTATATTGAAATCATATCGTAAAATATTTTTACGATTATAAATATTACCGCTAAAAAAATCTATTACTCACTAAATGTCATTTTTGCTGCAGTGTCACCTAAGGATTTTTAATAGCATATATTGACTAAATTTGAAAAATAGACAAGTCAACTATGTGGTCTTTCTAGAATTTTAGAGATTCATTTTTAATTAGAATTTTCCACAATTCTATTATTTTCCAAGTTGGTGGCTTCTGCATTATATTACAAAATCAAGTATATTTGTTATTAATTTCCCTGGATGTGACAGATGTATTTTCTGTTATATTGATAGTGTAGTTAGTTCTTGTTCTATTTTTTTAAAAGTATATATAATCATTTATCATCAAAGGATGTGGTGCAGTGAATGAGATTGTTCCTCTCTTAATTAGAGGTCTTGAGTTCGAGCTCTGAGTATAGAAAAATTCTGAATAGGGAGGGCTTCCGCTTGAACGGGGCTCTATTCAATGCAAATCCAGAATAGTCAAGCTCCAATATGGATATCAAACACCAAGTGCCAAAAAAATATATATGCTATGCACTTTGCTTTTTCGTTTTGAGCATCTTTTCCCCACTTCTTTTTTTTTTTGGACAAATATGATCTTTTTTCCCTCTTACATTAAAGTGCCTAACCTTTTCATGTCACATGTACTGTTTATAAAGCACTTGTTTGAAGTATATATGTGTGTGTTACAATCATAGTTTCATTTCAAGTCTCTTAAAGTCGTAAGGAACCATGAGGACATTGAAAAGAAAAGAAATTAACATCAAGGACATACATGGTCTAGCAGTTAATAAATTAGTGAAAATAATTTGAAAAAAATACTAACAATTTTCTAGTGAAACAGTCAAACACCATATCGTAAATAAAAGTCCACACTAGAACTCTAGAAGATTATTATTCACTCAAGGCGAATTTACTTTTGAAGTTATGAATTCGGAAGAAGTTAATATATAACTTTGGCCAAAATTTTGTGTTAATAATAGTCTCAGTTACCATGCATGTACTGCATGCCTATTTTGGAAAAGGCCAAACACATATGCAGCCCCTCTAACTTGTTCGCATTTTTTATTTTGACATTTTATCTTAGCCTTGTTTCATTTTAACCCTTAAACTTCATTTTATTGTACCATTTTAACACGAAATACTATTTTTATGATTTTTATAGATATTCTTCAATTGCAACTTTTTATTTTAAATCGACATGTGTCAGTTAATTTTAAGTTAAAAAAAATTAAAAATTAACAAAAAATAATTCTTTTTAAAAAATAATAATTTCTTTTTAAGAGTGTTATGTATTTTTGTGTGAAAAATAACCGACGAAATTGTGTTCGTTTTCTTTCTTTAAAATCACTGACAACCTAACAAAGTCAGTCGAGTTTTAACATTGTTTAGTAGTGTTATTAGCAATGAACAAGAGTTTTTTTTTTGTAGTGTTATTAACAAAGTCAGTCGAGTCTTTTTGAAGATGAGTTTTTTATTCGTATTGATTTATATTAAAATTAAAGTGAGTATTTACGTTAAATTTAGATAGCCTAGATGATAAGAAAAATAAATAAATAGTGTTATTTAATTTAATTGAATGTTTAAGAAAGAAAATCAAAGAACTTTCGTCAAATTTTTTTCATGCAAAAATACAGAAAAATCTCAAAAAATAATATTATTGTTTTGAAAATTTTTATGTTCGTTCGCGAATGTTTAATTTTTTTACGAAAATTAACAGGCACACGTCTATTTTTTTTAAAATAAGAAATTGCAATTGAAGAACATAAATAAAAACAAATCATAAAAATTAGTATAAGTGTTTAAATGGTACAAAAAAAATGGAGTTTAAGGGTTAAATGGAACAAGGCTAAGTTAGAATGCCAAAATGAAAAATAGGGCAAGTTTGAAGGGTTGTGTATGTGTTTGGCCTTTGGAAAATGTTGTAATAATGTTACAAACAATACAAATTGACTTGCGATGGTGCCTTTCTAATGACTATCATAATGTGAACGTGGAATCTGATTCTCTCTTGATTATTGGAATGATCAATTGAACTTGCCTTCTTTCAAATTGTTGATGTGACAAAATGTAACGATTGAAAATGATATAATATATTCAAACATTGTATTCACTAGAATAAGACAATACGATAATAGGTAACATCTAATTTCGAGAAGCCTTCCTCCCACCTTCCTGTTTTATGGAAAAAGTAAAGAAAAAGAATCTTCCAAAAAATAGAGTTAATATTTGTCTCCATATGTATTATTGTATGTATAGTCCAAGTTGAGGTAAACAGTGGGAGTAGTTCAGAATCTTATCTACTGGATCGAGTATTGTGTCGCCGACCACTCTTTTAAATATCCCCATTCCTTCCACTTTCCTCTCAATACTTGCACATCATACAAATTAAAAAAATATGAAGAAACATCACATTTTTCAGGAAGATCATCAAAATTCTTCTGGCAGTTCTTTAGCCATGAGCTCCTCTTTTGGAACAAGTACTCCAGAAAGACATTCTTCTTTTTCTCAAGATTCTGAATCTACTGCTAGCGCTCTTCACAGTCCATCTTCTTCAGATTACTCACCCAGAGTTACTCCAAGTATGTTCAAATTTCATTGCGCGCTCCGCATACATGATTTTAAATTTATGAGTTCTCAATTTGTTGAACAGTTTATAGAATTCATACGGTTTAGATCCAGTAGTAGATATATAAAATTAAATTATCTAAACTCGATACAATAATTGCAGGTCAGGATGATTCAGCTGGTAATTATTCAGAAGAGGAAAATTTGGGGGAAGAAGGCAAAAAAGTTATGCATATAGAATTCGTGAGCATGGTACGTAATGCATTTAATTCTATTAGCTAGTATTTACTTTCCGTTTCAATTTGTTTGTTGTACTTTTTTTTATACTAAATTATCCTTTTCTGCTTCTTTACATCTAAACAATTCGATTTTTTTTTTGTTACAGTGAAATTGGGTTCAAAGTTTTCAGAAACGGTGAAGGGGAAATTGAATATAGTGAAAGAAGGAGGGAGAAGAAATATATTCAGGCATATGTTTAATGTGAATGATGGAGAGAAATTGCTTAAGGCATCGCAATGCTATTTGTACACAACAACAGGTCCAATTGCTGGGATTCTGTTCATATCAACAGATAAAATAGCTTTCTGCAGTGAAAGACCCATTGCTGTTCCTTGTCCCTCTGGAGGAATTCTTAGAACACCTTATAAGGTTAGTTACATTTATTCATTATCTTAGTTTAAGAGCATTCTTGAATTAAACTATTAACTACAAAGATATTTTTGAATCAGTATTAATTGAGAGTGTTTTTGTTCAATTTCAAATGGTTTAAAGATATTTTTATCTGCAATGACATAGTCGAGTGGTTGGGAGGTGTGTCTCCATCCTCCATCTGCTACTTAGCCATGACACTTGCCTAGGGTGATTTACATTTTTTACGTGATTTATGAGCTATATTGTCAGTGGCGTAGCTAGAAATTTTACGAAGGGTGTTTAGGAATTGTACACGAGTACATTTTTTCTTTTGGAAGAATTAGTGCACTAGAATTTTTAAAAATTAAACTACGTAATATATATGAAATTTTTTGAAAAAAAAGTATGTAATATACATGAAATTTTTTGAAAAAAGAGGAAAAAGATGAAAGGTGCACTAGAAATTTTAAAAATTTAACTACGTAATATACATGAAATTTTTTGAAAAAAAGTACGTAATATAAATGAAAAATAGGAAAATATTTGAAAAAAAAAGGCTTAAAGCTGTTGTTAGCAATATTTGAACTCACAAACGCTTAAAAACTTAGCTTTTTCAAGGCACCTTAAACCATTAGGTTACAACACCTTATTGTGTTAAGGGTGTCCAGAATACGTTATTTAATCATTTTATATATTATTTTACTTGTATATACAATATAATTTTCCGACAATTGGACACCCTAAAAAGTATGTAGCTACTCCCATGTATATTGCCCAAAGTGCTCACCACAAAATACACTGTATTTGTTACACTATTATTTTGCGGAAATTAGGAAAAGAAGGGGAAAACACCATAGTATAATTATTTGTCAATGGAATATTTAATACGAAGATTCGTTGGCACGCGGCTTTCAATTATTCCTTCAAAATCACTCACCGCGTGTGTGTATGTGTGTTTTTTTTTTGGGTCCTTTTCAGTTCATTATTATTTAACATGTACTATTGTTATTGTCTAGCTGTCATGATTTAGGCAAGGGAATCTTTTTAAATTAAAATTAATAAATTATTTTAAATTATCATTTTAATCTACACAAAATTAATTGTGTAAAGCACAAAAGAAAAGGTTAATTTTTCTTTTTAGGAACATTTCTAATTTTGGAAATTAAATTTATGCAGGTGGTTATTCCAGTGACGAAAATTAAAAGAGCTCATCCGAGTGTAAACGAGAATAAACCATCTCAAAAGTACATTGAAATAGTAACCGAAGATAATTTTGAATTTTGGTTTATGGGTTTTGTACGATATGAAAAAGCTTTCTTGAATTTACAAAAAGCTATATCCATGTCGAATTAAATATTTACACGTTAGAATCTTTAGGATTTTAAAGAGCTTTGCTAGTACTCTAGAGTTTTTTATTTCTTTTTAACTTTTTTGTTGAATTGGTGGCATTTTAGGACTGGTTATTCTTTGTTTACCTTTCTGTCGATGATCATAATTTCAACTATTTAGGCTCTAGGGATATGAATTTTATGTTCAAGTGTAATTATCTATGGTTATTTGAGGTACTTTTGGACTCCCTGAAAAGTATAAAATCTCCTAATTAAGTCCTACCAATTAATTAAGATATTACTCTTATTACTTTACGCGTCCAAAATTTAAGCCTTTATTTCATTTTTGACGTAGCAAAATTGAAATAATGTACTAACAAATTTGCGAGCCGACTCAACAAGATTAGAGGCTTAAAGTGAAATTTAAGAGAGGGGCTCATTATTATTTTTAATCATATATACTTTTATTTAAAATCTACTTTTCTAACTTTTTTAGATGCGACGTCATTAGTTACTGTTTTATAATCGATTGGTTTTAATAATGTCTTTCAAATTGATAATGTAGCTAATCCATTAAATCTCTCTTGAGACATTGTTAATCTTAAATAAGATTTAATCAACTTCAATTTCGAAAATCTTCTTTCGGCTGAGGCAGCAGTTACAAGAACTATTAACATTATTCTATAAGCAATATGCATATTTGGAAAAGAATAAAATCTTTTTATTTGATTGAGTATTTTCATTAGATCATTATCTTCTACTTATATTATTTCTATTAACATTTTAAATTCAAAAAATAAATCTAAATCATGAATATCAAAATAACTATTATGGGTTAAAGATAGTTAACAATTCATCTAGTGATCTCAATTTACCACTAAATAAGAAATCAAAAATATTTTCATATGCTTCCATTGGTTCAAATCTATTTTAAAGTGAAAAAAATAGCTTGATTAAGGGACTTTGTGATTTTGTTATCAATATTTTCATCAAATTGTGTCTTATGAAATTCATGTTCTATATTCATATCATGTGCAATTTCCTAAGTAGAAATCATAACACTCATAGTACATATAATTTTTTTTTTAAAAAATAATATTTATAAGTAATTTTTTTCTAAAATATGGGGGGCCCAAAATATGGATCCCCAAGCGGTGACTTTAGTGGCCTAGGGGTTAAGACCGCCCTGGCAAATTTCGGACGGTTTTATTCTCAAACCTCCAAAAAAGAGATGAGGCCTTAATAGTTATCCTCATTTCAAGTTCAACGTTCGAGGCTAGCAGTCCATTCCCTTAATCCGTATTATTATAAGAATTTGACTTCACGAGAAATTGATGAACATATATATAAAAATAAGAAATTTGAAAGATTTTATTGGAATTGTATATTTGAATATCTTCAGAGAAGTAAAAAATCCCCTTATCATTTGTTCCATTTCATCCTATACAATATCAGATCAAATAAAATCTATTGAGCGAAAATAAATTGATTAACTAACGAGATTGAATAATCTATAAGAATAAATTTATAATAAAATGAACAAAAGATTATGTCAAATAAAATTAAGGTATCTTTTAATTTTGACTGTAGACCACCCTTATGCTATTACAATATGATCTATAAGTTGACAAATCTTAAATGGGATTTCATATCTTATTTTTATATGTATTTATAGTGCACGTATAACGTATTATACACTATATATAACAGTAATTTCACGAATAAAAGTCATAACAATCTTTATTACTCCATTACATTATCAACACTACTAGAAGACATACTCTTCCTTATTTCTTCACTGATACAAACTATATACAGTGAAATCACACACACATATTATATATACTTAGTACCATAGTATAAAATATTAATAATTCTAGACCTTATGAAATGTAACTTTGAGAGGTGGATCTCTACCAACAAACAAAACCCTTTTTCCATTTTCCTCAAGTATACCTATTTCTCCACAAAACGGTCTACATATCTCACAAACAACAGGACAATACACAAGTTTGTAGGCATCCTCGTACTTGTCAATATTAAACCAATTCCCTAAAGTTTCACGACCAGGATTTCCTTCTACTCCGCCAATCGTAACCAAATAACGTTCTGGAATTAATTCAGTATTAATTCTCCATACTGTAGAAGAATCAGATATTACCATAGACGTAAATTTTACGTTCATATCAATCGATAATCTAACTGTATTTTCTTTAGGATCCACTGGTGAAAATTGAACGTTAACGCCGATAACAGATTCATCGGCGTTTTGGCTTACGACCAGCGGGTTGGTTCGGTTCCTAATAGATGCAACTTGAAGTCCACCACCGTTGCCCCGACCCGCTGGAAGGATGTAATAATTCACTCCTCTACGGACAGCGTTACCGGAAACATCGAGTACCGGTTCAGCAACGTCTTGAGCTTTTACAAGGAAAAATGTCGTTGATAATAATGTGACAAGAAGAAAAGGTACTATGAAACGTGTGATGTTAATAACTTTCATTGTTGTAGTCGATAAATTATATGAATGGATATAATGAAATTAATGAAGAAGAGCTATTTTTTATAGAATAGAGATGAATGATGAAGGTTTGAATATTCTATGTTAGTTTGAAAATTATAATAAAGAATTGACTATCAATTTTCTAGCCGTTTAGTCATAATTAAATTATGTATATATGGTTTGACATTTTCTCTGTGTAACCTATGTGTGCCTTAAAAATTTACACATTAAACAGTGGGAAAACAATTATATATCCACCTATAATCTTTGAACTTGTTGTACACATATTTGAATAATTGTGTCACAAGAATTTTCAAATGTTCAACTATATAGTATATATGTATGTTTATGAATGTACAAAGTAAGAGACGTAAGCTTCTTGTACATGTATACTTAGGATATGATGAACTCTTAAATTTGACAAATTAATTATGTTTTTAGAATTATATATTTTTATCCGTTCTCAACTTTTTTCTCTCTTGGTGACTCAAACTCACGATATTAGGATTGAAAGTGAAGGGTGTTTACCATCCAACAACTTCATCTTGTCTTTTTTGTACCATATATAATATGCGGACTTTTATTTGATCAGCAATTAATAGAAAGATCAAAAACAAGCTCGGTGCTAGCTAGCTAGTAACAGTGTGTGTACAATATGTAAAATTCAATAATAGTAATAAAGTCTATCTTGAAAAAGTCAAATGTACACGCTAAAAAATATCATAGGAGTTGGGTATATATATATCCTGAATATTTAGCCAAGCTTATGAATTGAGAAATTCGTAATAAATCATAATGACACGATAAAGATGCCGTAATAGTTAGGTATAAATAGATCTCTATTTCGCCAAACTTATGAATTATGTGGTATTTGTGAAATCGATAGTTAATTCGATGACTATCGGTAAAATTAAAATTTAGAATTTTTATTCTGAATTTCATACTATCAACAAAAGTTGCGTGAAACCCTTTCTTTGATAGATTGGAGAAACAAAAGAAAAGGCGGAAATTAGACACACACATATATATATCTACATACTTAATATTACGGAGGAAATAAATTGTCTTATACATGGGTGTGTATATATACACGCTACCATTATTTAGACAACACAAACAGGTACATTATTCATTCATATATTTCGTCCAAACAAAAGGATCATACAATCGAATTTGTTCCATAATTATTATCCTTAACGAACACAACTGGGAAGCTATCGCCAATTTTGAGAACCAAACGCCTTTGTCCGTAGACATAATGAATGGTGATTTCACTGCATGTGTCTTCATAATTATTAGGACAAAACACCAAAATGTACATAGGATTAGCATTATCATCGTCATTTAATTTCTTAATCTGAAACCAAGTGTTCACTTTCGAAGGATTTCCTGTCTCTCCACCATTAGTTGACAAGAAAGCTGGGTTCAATGCAGTTCCTGGGATATTACCTTCTACTTCCCACACTGTGTTGTTACACATCCCAATTGGATTGTCAATATAGAACTTAATGTTAACATCACTTGATTCAGTGATTTCTATTTGATTTGGTGCCTTAGGTTTGAAAAATACTGCCCTGCCTTGGTCCGAATTTAGCGGGGTTTGCATCACCTGTAATTAAACAAATTAAAAATATAATAAGATTAACGTGTTGAGATATTATATAATCAAGCATCTCATTTTATTTGTGTGATGGTATTTGATTGGATACACAACTACACAAGCTAAATATATACAAAATATCAGGTGTTATGTCTGGATAGATCGAAATAAAATGACCACAACTTAGATATATTCACTATGGTGAATTAAAAATGGATCTCCTAATTATGTGATTTTGACAATTTTTAGTTTATGAATTAACTTTTGGTTGGACTAGGATCAAGGTCTAATTGATTATTTTTTATCATGATATGGAAGATTTGCAGTCTAGCCACTAGATTTAGTTCGTTTATATGATATTAGACTCGTGTTTCATATATCCAGTCCTAAACGTACAAAGACATTAAATCCCATAATTATTGACAATTTAAAAATGAATCTTCAGTCATCACCTTATAATGATCCAAGATCCTATCTTATCAAGTTGATCCGTACAAATCAAGTCATTAAAATAAATTGAAAACCAAATTTACAAGTTATATAAAAAGGAACGTATGTCATACAAAATAAAAATATACATAATTTTTTTTAACAGTTTAATCTTTTAAACTAGATGCAATTTAACAAACCTGAAACGGACAGACGAAATTAGCATCACGAGCTCCATCTTGAGCCTCTAATATGGGTCCTCTGGTTACTCCGCCGCCACCTCCGGCTAATACTGGTGGCATGACCACGAAGTACCTAGAGTCTGATCTGAGAATTTCACCATTAGTGTCACGTACCACCTGCAACACTTGATTAGGAGTTGTTCTAGCACTAGTACATGAAGAATAAAAGGCTACAACAAGTGAAATTAACAAAATAATCCTCTTCATTTTTAAAGAAGTTATTAATTAATTGATGGAGAACTTCTAAATGTACCTTCAATTTATAGAAAACATGAACCCAAAATATTACGTTTACGTTTATAATTAAAGAACACATTGTTTATCATGAAAATCTATATTATTAAAAAAATAAAAACACATATTTTATATTATTGGTTTAGAACAGACACCAAAACCAGGACAATACGTTTCATTTTTATTGGTATTCGTTATATTTTACTACACTATATACGAAGAAGGATAGCAGTATGTATTTTGTAGTTCTCACCTAGATAATATGAAAATTAAATTTTTTAGTGCTTATTTTGTCGTTTGGGTCTAGTTGATCTATGATATAATTTTTTCTTGGATCACTTTTAAGTTTTATCCCTTATTTGATTATATTTTCTATTATTTGTCCTTGTGCATTTTGAAAAATCTAAGCAACTTTAGAGTCAATATTTTTTCCCCCAAATTGTAGCTTTTATTAAGTCTCACAATATATAATTAAAGATTTCCATATAGCCTAACTTGATTTAAATATTAATGACTTCAAAGTTCCTTCATCCAGCTTCTTAATCTAGATAAGGTTGCTGCGTGTCTATAAATTCTATCAATAAAATCAGCTTAAATTAAATTATTTATAAAGAAACTTTCATATTTTCATGTATTATTTACTCTGTCTCAAATTATTTGTTGTGATTTTCAAAAATAGTTATCTCAATTATTTATCATTTTATAAGTTCAAAACAATTAATTTTTCCTTATTGTATGCTTAGTAGTAATTATTTTCCCCAATTCCATTTTTATTTCCTTTTTTGAGGCTTAAAATTAGGGGACGCTTAATGCATGAATTATTCAGTTTTACCAATTTTACAACGTCTCCTTAATTTGTGTCGTTGTTCCTCCCCCTCCCACATTATCCATCACCCTCCCACACTACACATCAAATAAGAATTTAAATGCAACGTCTAATGGGATTCAAATTTAAAAATTGGGGCTATTTAAATGAGACTTGAGCTAGTTTTAGACTGAATCTCTGTCCTAGTTCGTTGAAGTTTGAAGCTACAATAGAGTTTTATTAAATATATATTAAAATTGTATTATAATTGTATATTGAGATTTTATGAAAATTGTTTTTGAGTAAGCTTGTATGCTAATATAGTTGTATTAAAATTTGTATAAATATTGTATAGAAGTTATACAATTTTTAAATACAAATTGCGACGTAAAGTCTAATCCTTAAGCGAGATATACATTTTTCATACGCTTACAAAAAAAACATAAGTAAAATTTAAGGCTTTGAGCGGGATATACATATTTCATACTGATTTCATACACAAAATTTTGAGCCAAAATTTCAAATCTTCACCGAAATTTCATATATATATATATATATATATATA
>NW_006239089.1:1129703-1132769 GCF_000226075.1 Solanum tuberosum | reverse complement strand
TTTTTTTTTTTATTTTTTTTATTTTTTTTTATTTTTTTAAAACTCATGTTATGTTTTGTAAACTTGAATTCTTGCCACGTTACATAAATATGAATCTAATTTCTTATATATAGATAATTAATCCTTAAAAGTTTCTAGTTGATGATACATTTTGGATGCTCATAAATACAACTCATGTATAAGGAAAAAAACAATACATATATTAACCTTGTTGAAAGTACTGCTTAATAAAATATTAATCCATATAAAATGTATTTTTAAATATAAATAACGTAATTTAAGTTAAAACTACTGAATTCCATGAAGCTACGTAAACAAAGCTATAACTCCACTTTTGCAGCATAATCAGATTAAATTAATAGGTGTAGTGAATTGGATATGTACTAAACAAATCGAAGCAGGGGCGGAGCTACCCTTGCCCGAGGGGTGTCGCTACACCCCTTCATCGGAAAATTACGTTGTATAGGTAAGTCAAATTCTGATTTTATACCTATATATATTAGAATTGACACTCCTAAACCAAGTTGAAGTGTTGGTTCAGCGGTTCAGGGGCTACAAAGTTCCGCCTTGTGATTGACCTAGGCGTTGGGAGTTCTAACCTTGCTGAAGTCTATTTTTTTTTTAAAGGCTTTCAGCGGTTTTTTTTAACTTTTTAGACAATTGTAACTTTTTTGTCTTTAGTTTTTAGACAGCTGAACGTTTTTTTTCCTCCAATTTTTAAACCATTGACTTAAATTAAGTTTACTTTAATATTTTATTTTTTTAAAAGAAATAAAATACACTTTAGAAAAAGATGTATTTATTAATATTTCTAATGCTACTATTGTAAAAACATTTCAAGAGATGAAATTGCGTCGAGTACGGTTGTAATAATGTAATTATGTTTTGCTTTTATTAGTAAAATTTATTTTGTTGAATTTTTGTGTGCATACTACTTTATATTTTGACACCCCTCAATCTAAATCCTGGCTCCGCCACTTTATCGAAGAGATAATTAATATAGTATACTAGCTAGAAGGAACCAACTATGTAGTTTAATTTTGTTTGGTAGAGTAATATTGTGAACAACTCCATAGTTATCTAAAAGTAGAATATATTGCAACATTATATGCTCAACTGACTGTCCCATATCTTTGTCACGTTTTATTATCTCATTATTTGCCTTCAACTAGGTAGTTGATAAGAATGGAAAATTTGGCTGCTTTTTTTCTTGACTATAGTTTTCCTCTTCTTCTATAATATCCACTATTTTATGCCGATCCATATTTCCTATAATGCTCGATTATAAAATTTGTTAAAGTTTAAACGGAAAAGAATTAAAAGGGTCAAAATATATTTAAACCATGTGAAATTATATAAAAATGTCCTCGCGCGGTAAATATTTTGATTCAAAATGTTTCTGCCGTCAACTGTCAAGATCTTGATCCGTAAATATTCCTATAGTTAATACTATGATTAAAAAAAATACTCCTAATGATACTTTTGAGTCAAGATCAAATAATGATGAAATTTAAATTTGATCTAAAAATAATTCAAATCACCTTCAACTGATCCCAAACCCAAATCACAAATTTTCAACCAACCAACAAGACTTTTTTTAAGAAAGGGAATTCTTTTTTTGGCTGAAGGTAAAGATTTGGATAAGGGGAGATTGATGGTTTATCTTGAAATATATGATTGAAAATAATAATAATTTATTTCATGTAGTTAGAGGAGAAAATAGTTTACCATGGTGAACAAGAATTGGGGATCGGATGCGGGCGAAATTTCCGTCATGAGATGTTCAGTCGACTCCCTCCCCTTTGTGGGGGTTCCGACCCCTACGAGTGAGCAGAAAAGGGAGGAGGAAAGAGGCCCTGGTGAATCGTCATAATTAGTGAACAAGTGTAAGCTTCGCTGTCCGACAGTATGGAGTACTGACCACACCGAGGGACAGGCCCTGAAGCGAACCTAATTTAATTAATTAAATAGGTTAGAGCCATTAAATTATTAAAAGGATACATATCAAAATTTCGGGGCCCTGCTTGAAAAATGAAGAGATTTAAGTTTTTCCGGGGTGAGTATATATAATGTATATTTTTTGTTTTTTTATTGGATAAACTACCTTATTAGACATACATCACTACTATATATACTAATATTATCTTTACTTTCAAACAATTACATATATTACCACTTATAATATTTTATACCATATATTAATATATTATTTGAAGATATAATTAGATTATTAGATACCCACATATCTTAAAACTAGGATTGATTAATTATCTGCTTAATTAACTCTTTCACTCCAAATCAATCACTATCTCTTAATTCTCCCCTCCCATATTTATCACTCAATTATGTGTCCTCCTTTATGATTCAAGAATTTCATCGTACAATTTCATTCCAACAATAGCTAATCTACTCTCTGTTTCTCAAGATATCATCACCATGGCCGACAAATTCTCTTGAACCCAAATATTATTATGTATTGTTCATTTATAACTAGATCAAATCAAAGTAACTGCTACAGAGAAAACTTTAATTCAGAGTGGGTCTTGATTGTTTGTCTCCGGAAGAAATGGATCTTAGTTTTGATTATGTTATACCACAACGCAAAAGGATCAAAGGGAGTATTGTAGAGAGCTTTTGTTTGTTGGTGTTCTTCTAAGGCTTTCTTTGGTTACCGGACATGGATTTGGCAGTACCAATATTACTTTGATATAGTCCTTGAAACATGTGTATCCAATCAGTAGTAATCTTAATTAAGATCTGAGTTGTATTTTTAGTAATGTGGTGTCTGACCATGTATATGTACCATTAAATTTTGGATACATGATTTTTAACAACACGATGATATTAATGATACGACAGATACTCTACAGTCGTTATTTGTTCCTAAATTCATGTGTTTCAGCTACATTTCATATTTAGATACACATAATTAAATGTATATGCTTATTATATATTCGAGATACATGTTTTTGGATATAACATATGCAATTGATACTTGATACATCAAATTAATATTAGATACATATAAAAGATACATGAAATTAATATTATATATATATATATATA
>NW_006239089.1:1124638-1129250 GCF_000226075.1 Solanum tuberosum | reverse complement strand
AATTAATTTAAATAAATAAATTTTGTATCTCAATTTTAAAATTCGGCAGATACATGTATCTCATGGATTCAGACTCATGTATCCTAAGCATAAAATATGGTAATGAAGTAATATTTGAAACTATTGCGAATCTTAATAATTAAGACCTAAACTAGTGAGATTTATGTGATTTGCCCTTTTTTTATTTAAGGTCCAATAATGATGAAATTTAAATTTTGAACTAAAACTAATTTAAAGCTTGGTAAAGCATCTTCAACTGTTCCCACATACAAAACACAATTTTTTCATGTGATTTTTATTTTTTTTGGTAATGTCTCAAGTGATTTTTGAAAATCCCAACAATGCTAATACCAATTAAATGAAGATTTCTTTATCGCTAATAAATAAAAAAAATTGTGTAGTAAATTGTAATTTTTCATTGGTGATTGGACCAACTAATGGGAGTTATGTACGGCAAAAAAATAGATATTCAATGAAATAATGATAAGCATTCTATTTTTTATATGATTTTTTTTCCAGTGACTTAATCATAAATAACTATAGGAATATCCACTAAACATTTTTTTTTAATTTTCAAATTAAAGAAAATGTTTGATTTTTCTTATTATAGTATATCTAACTCATGAAGAAGTAAGATTTCCCATGATTAAGAGTTAGTTTGAATTGATTTATTTTAAAGCGTTGCTTTTTTGGTCAAGATCGACGAAAAAGCGACGCAGTCACTTCCGTCGCTTTTTAGCTCGACGCTTTTCAAAAAGCGACGGACTGCGTCGCTTTTAGAGACGAACTGCGTCTCTTTTAGTGACGGACTAAGTCGCTTTTTTACTATTTTTTTTTAAAATGCGACGGACTGCGTCGCTTTATTTTAATTTTCATTTTTTTTAATTTCTAAAGGGCGACGCAGTCCATCGCTTTTCTGGAAATTTATTTTTTGAAAATTCGAGAAAAGCGACGGATAAAAGGACACTGTCCGTCGCTTTTTTGGAAATTTTCTTTTTAAAAACCCAAAAAAGTGACGGACTATACCACGCTGTCCGTCGCTTTTTCTGCAGTATTTTTGACAGCAGGAACTTGCAGTTTCTGTTGCCCACCTGCAAATGCAATTCAATTCAATTCTACACTATTCATCCCAATCAAACACACAATTATAAACAATCTAAACAATACATAAAATAACGAACTTAAAATAACATTCAAAAGTATCTAAATCATAAATTAAAGACTTATAAAGTCTTTTAAAATTCGTTTTAAAATTTCAAAAAGTTCATAAATGTTCAGAGATCTAAACTAGGGAGTGAGATCTACATAATCATCCTCGTCACTCTCGTCGTCGGTGTCATTGGGAGCCGAAGTAGTAGGTCGACGAGCGAGGTTCATCACTTGTTCTTTGATTTGCTGAATGGTCTTACTCATGGTTTCTTGTTCAGCTACTTTTCTCCGCTCTGACTCTGCTAATGCCGTTGTAAGTTTAGCTATTTGATTCGACATAACAACAATCTGAACACCATCAAGTGCCTCGGCTTGATGTGATGATCCAATACCGTCTAAGCCTGACTGGAGTCGTCTAACATCGTTTCGAGAGCCTAGACCATAGCATCTACCCTTGTGTGTCCCCCTACCACTTTTTCTTTCCAAATCTGGGTGGACAATTTAGGGGTTAATTGGACCGAACTATCTAGATTCTCAGCGACGTACTGATGAAAGTCATTCTGCATATTAAATATAAAAATTGACATCAATATATATACATATCATAAATATATTCACTATTAATATATATTATTCATATTAAATAACTTACAAAAGTTCGTTCGGCCCTTTCCTCCACCTACACATCCGGATCTGAAATCGATCTTGCAAGAAAATCAATTTTGTCATCAATAGGATCAACTAGTGTTGGTACTTATGCTTAACAAATATATTATTTCTAAATTTAAAGCTAAGTGTCAACACTAGATGGACACAAATCGATCTTGCAAGAAAATCAATTTTGTCATCAATAGGATCAACTAGTGTTGGTACTTATGCTTAACAAATATATTATTTCTAAATTTAAAGCTAAGTGTCAACACTAGATGGACACAAATCGATCTTGCAAGAAAATCAATTTTGTCATCAATAGGATCAACTAGTGTTGGTACTTATGCTTAACAAATATATTATTTCTAAATTTAAAGCTAAGTGTCAACACTAGATGGACACAAATCGATCTTGCAAGAAAATCAATTTTGTCATCAATAGGATCAACTAGTGTTGGTACTTATGCTTAACAAATATATTATTTCTAAATTTAAAGCTAAGTGTCAACACTAGATGGACACAAATCGATCTTGCAAGAAAATCAATTTTGTCATCAATAGGATCAACTAGTGTTGGTACTTATGCTTAACAAATATATTATTTCTAAATTTAAAGCTAAGTGTCAACACTAGATGGACACAAATCGATCTTGCAAGAAAATCAATTTTGTCATCAATAGGATCAACTAGTGTTGGTACTCATGCTTAACAAATATATTATTTCTAAATTTAAAGCTAAGTGTCAACACTAGATGGACACAAATCGATCTTGCAAGAAAATCAATTTTGTCATCAATAGGATCAACTAGTGTTGGTACTCATGCTTAACAAATATATTATTTCTAAATTTAAAGCTAAGTGTCAACACTAGATGGACACAAATCGATCTTGCAAGAAAATCAATTTTGTCATCAATAGGATCAACTAGTGTTGGTACTCATGCTTAACAAATATATTATTTCTAAATTTAAAGCTAAGTGTCAACACTAGATGGACACAAATCGATCTTGCAAGAAAATCAATTTTGTCATCAATAGGATCAACTAGTGTTGGTACTCATGCTTAACAAATATATTATTTCTAAATTTAAAGCTAAGTGTCAACACTAGATGGACACAAATCGATCTTGCAAGAAAATCAATTTTGTCATCAATAGGATCAACTAGTGTTGGTACTTATGCTTAACAAACAATCGATGGACACAAAAATATTATCATAAAATTAAAGCTAAATATCAATACTAGATGGACACAAACACATTAATGAAAAAAATTGTACTTGAACTTTAGAAATTTAGCAGCACCAACCTTATCTCCTACTTTGATGAAAGAAGCAATATAGTCTTGTATCAACTTTTTTAGATGTTGAGCTTCCTCAGTTGCCTAACACGAAAAGTTCTAAAATTAGTTAAATTTCAAGTTCAAGTTCTAAGTTCTAAGTTCTAAGTTCAAGGTCAAGTTCTAATTTCAAGTTCAAGTTCAAGTTCAAGTTCTAATTTCAAGTTCAAGTTCTAGTTCAAGTTCAAGTTCAAGTTCTAAGTTCTAAGTTCTAAGTTCAAGGTCAAGTTCTAATTTCAAGTTCAAGTTCTAATTCTAAGTTCAAGTTCAAGTTCTAAGTTCTAAGTTCAAGGTCAAGTTCTAATTTCAAGTTCAAGTTCTAAGTTCTAAGTTCAAGGTCAAGTTCTAATTTCAAGTTCAAGTTCAAGTTCTAATTTCAAGTTCAAGTTCAAGTTCTAAGTTTTAAGTTCAAGTTCTAATTTCAAGTTCAAGTTCTAATTCTAAGTTCAAGTTCAAGTTCTAATTCTAAGTTCAAGTTCAAGTTCTAAGTTTTAAGTTCAAGTTCTAATTTCAAGTTCAAGTTCTAATTCTAAGTTCAAGTTCAAGTTCTAAATTCAAGTTCAAGTTCTAATTTCAAGTTCAAGTTCTAAGTTTTAAGTTCAAGTTCTAAGTTCTAAGTTCTCAAGTTCAAGTTCAATTTCTAATTTCAAGTTCAAGTTCAATTTCTAATTTCAAGTTCAAGTTCAATTTCTAATTTCAAGTTCAAGTTCAATTTCTAATTTCAAGTTCAAGTTCAATTTCTAATTTCAAGTTCAAGTTCAATTTCTAATTTCAAGTTCAAGTTCAATTTCTAATTTCAAGTTCAAGTTCAATTTCTAATTTCAAGTTCAAGTTCAATTTCTAATTTCAAGTTCAAGTTCAATTTCTAATTTCAAGTTCAAGTTCAATTTCTAATTTCAAGTTCAAGTTCTAAGTTCAAGTTCAAGTTCAAGTTCATGTTCAAATTCTAAGTTCAACTTCAATAATAATTCAAACTAGTGCTAAATTCAAAATTCAAACTAGTCCTAAAATCCTAAAATCCCAAAATCTAACTAGTGCTAAAATCCTAAATTCAAACAACTCCTTAAATACCCTAATTCAATCTAATCTTACAATTCCAAAATCAAACTAATTAACTCAAGAAATACTGAAATTCAAACAAATTCTAAGATACCCTAATTCAAACTAACCCCAACATTAAAATTTTCATTTCACAATCAACAAACACAAACGAACAATCAAATAATCCTTAATTCAAACTATCCATCAAAAACCCCTAAATCATTCACTTACTAACTAACAATCAATCAAACTAACAATTAATAAAAAAACTAATTCAATACACTAATTAGCAAATTCAATACTCAAATTGAAAGAAATTAAAAATAATATTATGAAACCCTAACCTTCAATTAAAGGAGATGGGCAGTGGATCGAGGTCGGGGTCAGTTGGCCGGAGATGTTGTTGCTCTCCTCGCCGGCTGCTGATGTTGAGTA
>NW_006239089.1:1118496-1124560 GCF_000226075.1 Solanum tuberosum | reverse complement strand
TTTTTTATGTCAAAAATAGGAAGGTTACTAGATTTAACTTGAGCCATTGGATTAGTTAAGATGAGCGGCTAGGATTTGATCTAGGATTCACTTAAAGGATGGACGGTTAAGATTTAAACTAATGTTTCAAGATTTGGACAAATGGGTTATAATTGCAATGAATGAATGGCTAAAATTGCAACTAAAATTGATATAAGAGGCTATAATTGAAAAACGAAATTGGATTGAGGTGGCTAGAATTGCAATGAATTGAATAAGGGAAAGGCTAAAATTGAAAGGAATTAGATTAGAATGGGCTAAAAATTAAATGATTTCGAGAAAAATTAAAGAAATGTTATTCAATTAAAATACTACAAATATTATAACATTTTATATAATAAAAATCACTTAAATTTTAAAACATTTGAATAAAATAATTATTCCGAGTTTTACTTATAATTTTAAAAATATTTACGATAATTTTAT
This sequence comes from Solanum tuberosum, assembly GCF_000226075.1. Taxonomy (NCBI): domain Eukaryota; kingdom Viridiplantae; phylum Streptophyta; class Magnoliopsida; order Solanales; family Solanaceae; genus Solanum; species Solanum tuberosum. The sequence continues at coordinate 1,124,095 of NW_006239089.1, read as the reverse complement.
AAAGCATGCAAACTAAAATATATAATTTTTAGACAAAATTGATTAAAATTTTGAACTCGGAATATTTTTAAAAAAACACGTATTTAACCAAATTGGGTGTCAACATACCAACATCGTGAAGTCGATATTACGTCAACATACCGACATCGTGAAGTCGATATTATCTAAATAAAATAATTATTTAAATATACCGACCTCTTTAGGTCGGTATTTATTAATTTATTTTAATATAAACTCACCTTTTGAGGTTGATTTTATTAATTAAATACATACATACATACATACATACATACATACATACATGCATATATATATATATATATAGGCCAAATACATATACAACCCTCAAACTTGCCTCATTTTTCATTTTGGCACTTCAACTTAGCCTTGTTCCGATATAATAATTTAAAAATAATAATATTTTTATAAATCATGCATACTAAAATATATAATTTTTATTATTTGTTTTTATTTATGTTCTTCAATTGCAATTTCTTATTTTTAAAAAATAGTCGTGTGCCTGTTAATTAAAAAAATTAAACATTCGCGAATGAACATAAAAAATTTCAAACAATAATATTATTTTTTATATTTCTCTGTATTTTTGCATGAAAATAAATTGACAAAAGTTCTTTTGATTTTCTTTCTTAAACATTCAATTAAATTAAATAACACTACTTATTTATTTTTTTCTTATCATCTAGGCTATCTAAATTTAACGAAAATACTCACTTTTAATTTTTAATATAAATCAATACGAATAAAAAAATTCATCTTCAAAATGACTCAACTGACTTAGTTAATAACACTACTTAAAAAAGACTCTTGTTCATTGCTAATAACACTACTAAACAATGATAAAACTCAACTGACTTTGTTAGGTTGTCAGTGATTTTAAAGAAAGAAAACCAACACAATTTCGTCGGTTATTTTTCACACAAAAATACATAACATTCTTAAAAAGAAATTATTATTTTTTAAAAAGAATTATTTTTTGTTAATTTTTAATTTTTAAACTAAAATTAACTGACACATGTCGATTTAAAATAAGAAGTTGCAATTGAAGAATATATATAAAAATAAATAAATCATAAAAATAGTATTTCGTGTTAAAATGGAACATAAAAAATGGAGTTCAAGGGTTAAAATGGAACAAAGCTAAATGAAAAATGCGGACAAGTTAGACGGGTTGTATATGTGTTTGGCCATATATATAATTAGAAGGTATATAATTTAAATATATATATATATATATAATTTAACTACACATCAACAAAAGTTTATTTTAATAAATTTAATTTATCGATCAAGTTAATTTTATAAATTTAAATTATATACCTTCTAATTATATAAATTTAATTTTATTGATCAACAAAAGTTTATCAATATCAAATTTAATATATAAATCTCCTTGAATTAATTGGTCATCGGTATTTCTTTAATTGATAATGTATTTCATATCTGAACCACTAGTATATAAGACTTGATTTGTTAAACTACTCGAGGAATATATATATAATTAATCAACGTATTTCATACTCCGATGAAGTACCCTTTACATGTGATCATAATTAGGAGGTGATCACTACACTTGACATCCATTCAAGATCGAATGTATATAATAATACTATCTCGCATTTCATACTGGAATGGATTATATGTTAGCTCTTCACCTCTACTACATCATGACATGAGATATTAAGTTCATGATTAGACGACTGACTGATATGATTTGTACATTACTCTATAAATATAAGTATAATTATCTCCTAATTCATATCAATGTAGTTTCATACTCTAAATATGGATTATAGATATTTTTTTTTTAATTTCACGAATTCTAAAATTTCATTTGTAAAAGTATACAAAATTGTTACACTTTTTGAACAATTAATCGTAGGTGTAAAATGAAAATTTAATATTATGCACAATAGCAAAATTTATGATTAATAGGAATATTTTAAACATACCGACCTCTGGATGTCGCTTTTATTAAAAGTAATTAGATATAATAAAATACCGACTTCATGAGGTCGGTATCACATTAAATTTAAGATTAATAAAAGTAATCATGTTAATTAAATAATATTGACATCGGGAGGTCGATAGTTTATATTAAATTATTTTTTAACTTATATAAAATCGTCATTCGGAGGTCGATTTATTTAAAGTTAATTAAAAATATTAATTTATTACATACTATTTAATTTTACCAACATCTGGAAGTCGGTATTATAATTTTTTTGTTTTTTATTTTACACAAAACCATTCTCCGGAAGACGATTTAAATAAAATTAAATCAAAATATTTCTCAATTTTGTTTTTTATATGGAGAAATGGGGAAAATCGCATCTGCTAGTGCAAATATTTTTAAAAAAGCGACGTACAACGTCTCTATGTCCGTCGCTTTTTAAAAAAAAATGTTTGACCAACATTTTGACCAAAAAGCGACAGACTAAGAGACATTGTCCGTCACTTTCTTAAAATATTTGACCAGATATTTTTGACCAAGAAGCAACGGACATAAAGATGTTGTCCGTCGCTAATTTAAAAAATAATTAAACAATTAAAATTAATAAAAAAGCGACGGACGGCGTGACTTTTTTTAAATTAATAAATAATTATTTTTTAAAAAAAAGTGACAAACTGCTCGCTATCTATATAAAATAATTAATTAGCAAAAATCCGCGAAAAAAAATGACGGACTAAGCAATGCCGTTCGTCGCTTTTTAAAAAATTAAAATAAAAATATTTTAATTAAAAAGCGACGGACTAAGAGATGTTGTCTGTCGCTTTTTAAAAATGTTTGACTAGATATTTTGACCAAAAAGCGACGGACTAAGAGATGCCGTCCGTCGTTTTTTTTAAAAACTAATTAATAAAATAAAGTAAATTAAAACGACGGACTGCGTGGTTATTTTTTAATTTATAAATAATTATTTTTAATAAAAAGCGACGGACGACGTCTCCATATATATTAAATAAATTATTATTAATTATATATATATTTAGCGCAAAAATCCGTAAAAAAGCGACGGACTAAGAGATGCAGTCCGTCGCTTTTGTAAAATAATTATTTTAATTAAAAAGCGACGGACGACATCTCTTAGTCTGTCGCTTTTTTGGAGTGACACTATCCGTCGTTTTTTAGCAGTTTTTTAGTAGTGCTCTTACGTTAAATATTTTATTTAAAAGTACTTATAAATATGTAAGTTTATGCTAGAATAAAAAAAAAAGTCAGATTTCTAACTTATGGCCATCTAATCCAAGCATGCTGTGAGAAAATTGGCAATGATACATAGAGTCATTTTGGATTGACTTAAATGTTGGTCAAATCTACTTTTTGTCATTTTTAACTTATAGAAGTGTTTGACAAAATTAAAAATAACTTAAAATAAGTTTTAAATGACTTTAAGAAAGTTAAAAACAAAAAATAGGTTTGTCTTACTTTGACTTAAAAGCATTTAACGCGCGTGGTGACAAATCGTAATTTTTAATTATGCTTATTAATTCTACACATTAAAAAGTTAACCACGTACAAAAAGGTAAGGTAGGTAGGGTTATATTTTGATAAGCATGCATTACTTAATTAATTGAACTTACTTGGAGCACTTTATTTAGAAAGCAAAGATATATAGCGGAAATTAAATGAACTAAGCATCCTTTGCCTTTACGAAGACAAACGGAAAAGGGTCGTCTTCGAGAGCCTGCAGACGGGGATATCCATTATCAAAGCCCCCGTTGACATCTTTACACACAAGTTGAGGGGGACAATACAGTAACTTATATACATTTTTCAAATCTGGTAATTCCATCTCAATTTTCATCATCTTAAAGAAGGTATTTTCATTTCCTACGGTACCACCAGTTACGAGGAAGTCCTTTTCATCACCAACTTTCCAAACAGTTTGGTTAACACACGATGTACTTGATGTTCTAACCGAGAACATGATATGTATGGCATACATTTCACGCAGTACCAAATCATCATCATTAAGAATGAACTTTACGGGTGTCCCATCTCCCGTTAAACCGAGATACGGAATATGCAGCAACACATCGTTTGGGCATTTATGACCTCCAATATTATCCAAGTATACAGATCCACCTTCGATGATGGGAGTCTCAATAATGTACTCCTTGCCAATCTTGACTGGATCGCCGTCTTGATCAAGTACGGCAGGGAGTACAAGATTATCATCATGAGTAGTTGTTGGCAGGACAATTGGATTATTGTCCCATGTGAAAGATTGACAAAAGGAAACCAAACAGAGCGTACTTGAAACCAAGAGGAACATCAAAATATTAATGGATTTCATTTTTAATTTGACTGTCTTGTGTGTGTATTTTGCTTTCTATAGTTGTTAGTCTATCTCCAATTTATAGACCACCACATGATGTACGTAAGGGCATTTTTGAGAAACATAAAATACCCACCTTTTAGGAAAATATACTCTTCCGCCTATTCAAGATTTTGATGAAATGATGGATGCACTATTACGAAAAGATATAAATTTTGATCGGTTTGACATTTAGGTTCTTATAACTGGAAATCATTAAATTTTAAAATTATAGGTCCAAAATTATTTTCTATCTATACGAACCACTTACAGAGGTGTTACCCAATTTCAGGAAGGAAAATAAAACAAGATAGATAAAAGATTCATATTTATAACCTCACTTAGACAGGTGCTCCGAATCATCATCGCACAACATTATATGATACTTCGAGTGTGGGTTCACACATCTATATTTAAATATTTTAAAAAAAAAATAGAACACTACTATATATGATCTAGGGAGGGAAGCATGAGTTCACGTGAACCCGGTGTCCCCCTCCTGGATAAGCCTCTAATCCTAACCATGATTAGAAGTTTACTTTAATTAATTAAATCTCAATCATTTATGTTTAACCATGATATATGCATCTTCCTTCCAAGTAAGAACTAATTGGAGAGGAGCTCCAAAGAAAATTGACGCACTACCATTCATAGAAATATTTGTATTTAGTGTTTTTCATCCATTATATTCAAAGATAAACAATTTTGTTTAAAACAATGAATTATTTAAATTTCTTCGAAGGTATAGTGATAGGAGCGATAATTGAGTAATTATTTATCGCAAATTAACTATATGTGTTCACAAGAAAGAGTCCCATCTACTTTAATTTTATTAATTGCTTCAATAAGTCTTATTTCCTGTCTTTTTCCTATCGTAATTATGCAAACCATGATTTATGCTATTCTCATACATTAAATATTTTGTTGTTTAAGACTTTATTTTAGCACACACAAAAATCATGTTTTGTTACTATTCTCCTACGTGGAACGATCACTACTAAAAAACTGCTAAAAAACGACGGAAGAAAAAGCGACGGACAATGTCGCTCCAAAAAAGCGACGGACTAAGAGATGCCGTCCGTCGCTTTTTAATTAAAATAATTATTTTTAAAATTATTTTACAAAAAGCGACGGACTGTATATCTTAGTCCATCGCTTTTTTTACGGATTTTTGCGCTAAATATATATATAATTAATAATAATTTATTTAATATATATAGAGACGTCGTCCGTCGCTTTTTATTAAAAATAATTATTTA
>NW_006239089.1:1114821-1118260 GCF_000226075.1 Solanum tuberosum | reverse complement strand
TTCTTGGTCAAATATTTTAAGAAAGCGACGGACAATGTCTCTTAGTCTGTCGCTTTTTGGTCAAAATGTTGGTCAAACATTTTTTTTAAAAAGCAACGGATATAGAGATGTTGTCTGTTGATTTTTTAAAAATATCTGCACTAGCAGACGCGATTTTCCCCATTTTCTCCATATAAAAAACAAAATTGAGAAAATATTTTGATTTAATTTTATTTAAATCGTCTTCCGGAGAATGATTTTGTGTAAAATAAAAAACAAAAAAAATTATAATACCGACTTCCAGATGTCGGTAAAATTAAATAGTATGTAATAAATTAATATTTTCAATTAACTTTAAATAAATCGTCCTCCGAATGACGGTTTTTATATAGTTAAAAAATAATTTAATAGAAATACTGATCTCCTGATGTCAATATTATTTAATTAACATGATTACTTTTTATTTATCTTAAAATTTAATGTGATACCGACCTCATAAGGTCGGTATTTTTTATTATGATTACTTTTTATTTATCTTAAAATTTAATGTGATACCGACCTCATGAGGTCGGTATTTTTTATTATATCTAATTACTTTTAATAAAAGCGACATCCGGAGGTCGGTTTGTTTAAAATATTCCTATTAATAATCATAATTTTGCTATTGTGCATAATATTAAAATTTCATTTTACACCTACGATTAATTGTTCAAAAAGTGTAACAATTTTGTATACTTTTACAAATAAAATGTTAGAATTCGTGAAATAAATAAAAAAATATCTATAATCCATATTTAGAGTATGAAACTACGTTGATATGAATTAGGAGATAATTATACTTATATTTATAGAGTAATGTACAAATCCTATCAGTCCGCGCCTCATCATAAACTTAATATCTCATGTCATGATGTAGTAGAGGTGAAGAGCTAACATATAATCCATTCCAGTATGAAATGCGAGATAGTATTATTATATACGTTCGATCTTGAATGGATGTCAAGTGTAGTGATCACCTCCTAATTATGATGACATGTAAAGGATACTTCATCGGAGTATGAAATACATTGATTAATTATATATATATTCCTCGAGTAGTTTAACAAATCAAGTCTTATATACTAGTGGTTCAGATATGAAATACATTATCAATTAAAGAAATACCAATGATCAATTCAAGGAGATTTATATATTAAATTTGATATTGATATACTTTTGTTGATCAATAAAATTAAATTTATATAATTAGAAGGTATATAATTTAAATTTATAAAATTAACTTGATCGATAAATTAAATTTATTTAATTAAACTTTTGTTGATGTGTAGTTAAATTTTATATATATATATATGTTAAACATTTTAAATCATAACTTATAGTATAGTATTTTCAAATGTGGAAATTTATTTTGAAAAAAATTAAAAATTTAATGTCAAAATGAAAAAGTTTGAATATCATGAGGTGAAAAGTATCACATAAATTGAGATATTAAAAATAGGCCGCCTTAAAAATACTGTCATAGAAGGGTGATAGTGATTACTTAGGTTGATACTGTAATTTATTTAAATTTGATGGTGTTAAACATCAATAAAGTAGAAATTGACATCAATGAAAACAATACAATAAATTTTTAAAAATTTATATTATTTTACTTAGTTTTGATTTGTTAAGAAAACCCGAAGAAACAGCAGAACCATTCGTAAAAAAGTTAAGCCAAAATACATAACAAAGTTTTTTCAAAATATATAAAAAAAAATTACTATCAATTTAACCATTCTTAAGACTATTTTTAATTAATTAAATTTAAATTACTCATTCTAGAAAAGTGAAAAACGTTATTATGAAATAGAGAGTAGTTGAATTCAAAAGTGATAACTTAAACTGCTGTTTTATCATAATTTTGAATTTGAAATATAAATATTTAAATTTTAAAGTAATTTTTAAAATTTAAAGTTGTATTTGAATAAATATTTTTAGAGTTTTGCAATGAAAATTTAAAAAATCCAAAATTTGCCAAATTAACATTTAAAACTTAGAATTTTTGTGAAGATCGATTTCTAAAATTTAATTCAAAATTTATGACTAAACTTCAACTAAATAATTGATTAAACGGAAAAGACTAGTCCTTTTCTTGTCATTGATCAATCAACTCCGCCGTGCAATAATGATGTGTATTTTTTGTTTTATTTTAAGGTGGGTCCAATAATGATGAAATTTAAATTTTAATTAAAATGGTTCAAATTTGCTTCATCCCAAACTCAAAACACAATTTTTCTAATGTGATTTTTGAAAATCCCTAACATTACTCACTAAAAGTATTAGTATTAATTTTCAAATTAAAGAAAATGGACTCTCTTTTATACCACTCTAATCACTGTATGTAATACACTTTGTCTTTTATTTTAAAAATGGAAAAGAGTTAAAATTACCTCTAAACTGTGCAAAATATATCACTTATACCCTTCGTTACATTTTGGGATAAAAAATGCTCCTGTTGTTATCCTAAGAGACCACAAATACCCTCAAGAGTTAACATCCCAAATTCTAGTGACATGGCAAGTCATGTGGGATTAATCCTTCCACCTAAGCGTTGCCAGCTACGATTCACTACAAAAGAACCAGACCTTTAGTGGCAACAACAGTCGCCACAAAAGCCCAAAATATCGTCACTAAAGGGTTTTTAACATTAAATTCTAATTATGTTTTTTTCTTCATTATTTTAAAAAAACCAAAAATGATATCGATTAAGGAGGAGTTTGAAGACACTATATGTTTTATTTTTATGTCATATGTAAATGTATAAAATGTACAATGATGCATTATGTAGTAGGAGATTTGAATCGATATGTAATTTTGATGATTTTCGTAATAATATTGGATGTTTTTAATGTTAATAGTGCAAGTTATTTATTTTAGAAAATTAGGTTGCAACCGAAAATTAATTATCATATTATTTTGTTGAAAAAATAGATTTTACTAGTGAATGGTTGTTGCAGCCTTAATTGCCACTAAAAATCACTCATAACCTTTAGTCTCAATATTTTGAGATTTTGTGGCGACTTTGTCGCCGCTAAAGGTCAAGTTCTTTTGTAGTGAATCTTAGTTGGCAACGCTTAGGTGGAGGAATTAGTTCCATGTGGTGTGCCACATCACTAAAAATTTAGATAGTTAACTCTTGAGGGTATTTTTGGTCTCCTGGGATAATAACGGGGGAATTTTTTATCCCAAAATGTAACGAAGGATATAAGTGGTCTATTTCGTATAGTTCAGGGGTAATTATGACCCTTTTCCGTTTTAAAAAATTATCACACCCCACTCTACATGGACAATACATTCAACCTTGACAAAAATTAAATAAATTATTAGTATTAGTTAAAATTAATTTTTTTAAAAATTATTATCCAAAAATAATATTATGTAAAATATTTTTTTTACTCCACTCCATCACTTCCTCTCATCG
>NW_006239089.1:1114368-1114791 GCF_000226075.1 Solanum tuberosum | reverse complement strand
AAAAATAATTCTACCCACCCCACCTAACCCTCCGCTTTGAATTTTTTTTCTCATTTAGTGTTAGATATACACATATCAAAAATATTTTTTACTTGCCACCGCAAGATTTTTTTAAATTTATAATTTATTTATGTTATATTTGTACACTAGAAGAAAAAAAAATTCTAAAAATATATGTAAGTACATATCTAACACAAAATGAGAAAAATGTAAAATAAAAATAAAAATTAAGAGCGGAGGGTTAAATAGATGGGTAGAATTTTAGTTTTTTAAAAATAAAATAGTATCAACTTTTTTTTGCAAGAGGGGCGGGAATGAGTGGGTGGTTTTTTCTTTGGGAGGACAGGGGGAGGATGAAATATGAATTTTTTAAAAGATTTTTTTTTAAAAGGATGGGGATTGTCACGGGGGGGGGGGGGGCCC
>NW_006239089.1:1082816-1114345 GCF_000226075.1 Solanum tuberosum | reverse complement strand
GTGTACAGTGAGGAGGTGGTGGAGTGGGGTAATTTTTTTTTTATGGATAGTAATACTTTAACCTTTAATTTTTAATTAATATTAATAGTTTATTATTCAATTTTTGTCAAGATGAAATATTTTATCCATGTAGAATGTCATGTGTCAAGGTTTAATCAAATAAAAGGGAGAGTGCATTACACACACCACTGAGGTGTGTTTTTCAAACTAAAAAAATGATAGTTTAGATATGAAACTCACGCTCTCAATAGTTTAGGTATGAAACAAAAAAAAAAGGATTGTTTAGGTGTGTTTTTTGACATTTATCTCTTTTTTTAATTACTATATGCCCAACACATTAAGAAGTAAAATTCATAGTGACTAATGCTAAGAAAAGTCTTATTCAATCATTGATCAATCAACTTTATTTTTTTGTATTATTATATAAACATTTTGTCTTAATTGGAGAAGGAGTTTACTGGTTGGAATCTAAAATTGTTAAGATTGTTTTTAACAATGCTAAAGATAGAAGGTGTCCTTCTAAGGAAATTGGGAGAGGTACGAGCATTATAGCATAGGCCAAAGCAGCTTATTTTGGAGCCAAATGGTGGGTGAAAAATGAATATTCAAACTTTATTTTAGAATGTGATTTTCTGATTATAATTAATATGATCAAGGATATATCTCAAATGGCCTGAAAATTGCTGGATATTATTATGGAGACAAGAAGAATTACTTTACAGGCCAATGCGATTGTTCGACATTGTTTCAGAAAGACGAATTAAGTGACGGACATACTAACTAAATATTGTTTATATAACAAGGACGTCTTGATTTTTTATGGATCAAAAACTTAAATATACAATTTAACCACTTAAATAATCCCTATATAACAATAGTTTAACTTTTTACCTGCATAGCAATAAATTTTTTACAAATCAAAAATAAATAAAAAGTAAATCGATAAATTATAAAACAACAATACACGTTCTTATATTAAATAAAATTTCATTCCTTAGGTTTCTCTTATTTTGTTATTTACCTTCCACAAATCTCTCAATAATTAATCCCTCAATATTTTTATTTCCTTAATTTTCTCCTCTTTTTAAAATTTTTTCTTAAAATATTGAACAAAACAAGTTCTCTTTTTTTCTCTCCACCCTTTTTTCTTCTGAATTTTCTCTCTCTCGTTTTCTTATTTCTCTCTCTTCACGTCTCTTTCTCCTCTCTCTTTTTTATATTTTACCATTTCTCATCCCATTTTATTTTCTGAAAAATTTCTTTGTTCTTTTTTATTTTCCCCCTTCAATTTTTTTTTGGTTAAATTATTTTTTATATCAATGTAGATGGAATATATAATCAAAAATTAAATTTATCATCAATGTATGAATTTATTTATTTTAATTTATTTGGTTATAATTTGATATAATATATTCATTATGGTAAAATTGAATTAGATTAATTTGAACTTGACATCAAAGTTAAATCATATTGTACACCATGTAAATTAGTTTAATGATACTAAAAAGTTGGTATATATATGATTAGATTATGGTGTTACGTATTATAGGGTTGTAACATATAACTAAAATTAACTTTATCATCAATTATAAATCAATATCTTTTATAGTTCTAATCCAACATATCACCAAAAAATTAACCATGCCATACATCAAAGTACATACACTATAACTTATTTCAACTTTAAATCAACAAATCACCATTATTTTTTAACCAACATATCCACCAATTATTTTTAGTTGTTATAGTTATTAAAATTTGAACTTGACACAAAGGTTACACCACATTGTACACCATGCAAATTAGTTTGATGATACTAAAAAGTTGGTATATACTTGAATAGATTTTGGTGCTATACATTTTAGGGTTGGAACATATAACTAAAATCAACCTTACCATCAATTATAAATCAAGTTTTTTTTATTGTTCTAAATTAACATATCACCAAAAAAATTAGTCATACCATACATCAAAGTATATACACTATAACATATTGCAACTTTGAATCAACAAACCACCATTATTTTTTAACCAACAAATCCACCAATTATTTTCAGTTGTTATAGTTATTAAAATTTGAACTTGACACAAAGTTACACCACATTTTACACCATGTAAATTAGTTTGATGATACTAAAAAGTTGGTATATACTTGATTAGATTATGGTGTTATGCATTTTAGGGTTGAAACATATAACTAAAATCAACCTTACCATAAATTATAAATCAATTCTTTTTTATTGTTCTAAATCAACATATCGCCAAAAAATTAGCCACACCCTCCATCAAATTGAAATCAACAAAGTACCAATATTTTAACTATATCATCCATTGAAATATATACACTAAAACATACCACAGTTAAAAATCAATAAATCACCAATTATTGTACCAGATCATCTACCAAAGTATATTCCTTAATACATATCACTATTTAAAATAACATATCATCAATAATTGTATCAAATCGGTCACCAAAGTGTATACACTAAAATATTCTTGTGTTTAAAAATTATTCCGATAATTTATGGACCACATGATACAAATCATATTCACTATAATAATGCAGATCTTTTTCAAATAAACAATTATAATTTTTGGTGTTGAATAAACAACCGGGTTGTTGACATCGGTATTAGCCTTCATCAAACAAGGACTCTTTCGGGGAGTATTATCAAAAGCAACTTTCGTACTCATAATCGATTTATTCAAGAAGCATTTTTTTTTGTATTGTAAGAGATGATTTTGAAAAGAAACACAAAGAGATATTTTCAAGAAGGAGAAACAAACCTTTTCTTGAAAAAGATGAAAAAAAAATGTGCAGCAATGTGTTAATACCAGGAAAAAAAATAGTGCATCAATGGTATTTCTTCGTGTAAGGTTAACAAGAGAGAGAAATTGAGATATTTATTAAAGGAACATATCCAAAAATAATTGTGATTGAGATTCTAAAAATAAAATAAAAGATAAAATATGACTCCTCAAAATTCAGTCCACTAACCAATAAAATAGGACACAAATCGTGTAGATATTTATATTTTATAATAAATTGTCATATTTGTAATTAAAATATTAATGTTGTACATATAAAGACTAAAATAATATTATGTAAATTAAGGTCTTAAATAGTATATTCTTGTAATTTTTCCATTTTTTATCCTAGAGATTTGCCAAAAGATGCAACTGGCCCGTACACCTTTAATAAGATTCGGATGTGTAACAACCTGGTTCCCGTCGTTATAGAAAAGTCAACGGAAAATTTTTTTGGACCGAAAAACTTTTTAGTAGTTACTTGAAATTTTCCAACCTAGTCCAGATTTGGACGAAATCAGAGTCAGTAAGGTCTAGGGAAATCTGGTAACAAATGGGAGATCTAATTACGAATTTGATCACATGAGTAGATAGCTAAGACGTTAAGGAAACCGTACGACTTTACGAAATTGAATTCGGGCGAGTAGAACTCCCAAAACTGATCTTAGCGTGAACAAATAATTTTTGAGTGTCATGGGATAAATGTGTGTTGTAAAATGGGGGTTCAGAACTCTTAATTTAGCTCTCTGTCTCCGTGCAAGCCACCAAGGCGGGATTATTCCTGCCAAGGTGGGGCCGCTGTAGCGGGATGAGGTTTGCTGTGACGGGACAATCGCGACTTAAGTTGAAAATAAACCCCAAAAATGTCATTATTCTGCAAGTTTCGTCTTTGAGAGCTAAGGAACGACCCCAGGTGATTTCTTGAAGGTTTTCCACCCCTTCTATCACTAAAGGTACAAATTTAACTCCCCTAATCGTATTTCGATCCATAGAACGTAGTTTCTTGGGTAATTATCGTTGGGGGAGGGTTTTGATCTGAAGTTAATGGTGGAAAAAGCCCTAATTTGGTTATAATCCGGGTAATTAGGCCTCGTTTATTGATCCTTGCGTTAATTGTATGTTTTTATACCACGAACAAGCGGGAAGAATCTGAAAAGGGAAGATTCAAGTGCCTTAGAGGGATTCAAGCTTGGCTTGAGGTAGATGATGGTTTTGATTTCATGTTGTGTGATATATGTTTGTACTTGCTTCATTATATTTCATGTATGTATGCGAATGTTGCATTATTGATCACACTAATCGTAAATGAGTATGAACGAATAATTATATGCCATGAATCACCTCTTAGTTGTATGATTGTGAGAATGTACATTTTGATTGTGATTGTGGTATTTTGAATGGAGCGGGTGTCACGTTTCGACACGCTAATTGGGATCGGATGTTAAAATAATTAATGATAATTAATAAGGGCATATAAATAGGAGATTCATAAAAAAGAGGAATATTTATATTCCTTGTTTAGCTCAAAGCAGTTAAAATCGTTCAAACAACTTTCTTTTCTTTTGTTAAAAGGTTTCTCTCTCTTCTCAATATTTTCTCTGTTAATTGTCACTCTCATCTAATTCATATTAGTTTTTATTCAATAATCTTCATTTTCTTGTAATGGACGGCTTCTTATTAATATTAATAAAGCATGGTGGTAGATGAGTTTCTTCAGGTTAGTATTCTTTGCGATTTTTTATTTGTATTGGTATACAAATCAAACGAAAAAAATTTATAATTTATGAACAGTGAGATTGGAAAAAATATTTAGATTTTGTTTGTGTATAATACTTTTAATTATGATGTTTTTGGTATGAATATTCATTTTTTGAAATTACATAAAATTTGTTTGAATATAGATTTTGATTTAAACATACATTTTTTGTTTGTTTCTGGTTAAAAAAATTATATAAAATTTATTTGAATTTAGTATACAGGTTATACCATGTTGGTATGATTTTGAAATTATATTGAAATGAATTTCGTATATTATTTATCTTATAAATGACAATTAATAGTTAGAAGTGGTATTATTTTGGTATTATAGTGGCATGATTCTGCTGTGAAAAAGTGACGACTTATGGCATGAAATAGGTATAATTTTGGCATGAAATAGGTATGAAAAATGTGCAGAATAATTATATGAAATTTGTTTACTGATTTCAGATTTTTTGTTGTGTATAATAACTTTAATTATGACATTTTTTGTTAAATGTATAATGTTATATTTTGGTATGAACATTGAATTTGTTCATTATTTGTCTGACCCATTTTTACTTTTTGGTATGTTTCTGGTTAAAAAAAATAGATAATTTTTTTTTTTGAAATATGTATACTACTAATACCAGACAAGTATGTCAATCAATAATATTTTTTGGTACCTATTCTGATTTGATTGAATTTGTTTTGGCATTATATCGTAATTGATTTTGGGAATAATAATGTAATGAATTTGGTATACTGTTTATTTAAGAAATGACAATTAATATTTATAAGTTGGAATTGTTTTAGTATTGTAGTGGCATGATCCTGGTATGAATAATTGATGACTATGACATGAAATAGGTATGAAATGTGTGAATAAGAATTGTATGAAATTTGTATACTAATATAACATATGTACTTTTACTTTGGTATTCTGTAATAACATATGAAATTGTTTACAAATAACATACGTATTTTTACTTTTGTATGCATAAAATGATATGAAATTTGTATACTGAAATAACCTATGTATAGAAGTTATTTGTACTTTTGTATAATGTAATACTGACACAATAATTTATGGTGGAACAGGAAAATATGCAATTCAAAAAGTGTCGGAGAATAAATTATTGTCGCCTGGTTCAAAAAGAACTGTAGGGAGAGCACAACTTGAACGCTGGAAATGGTTTGCTGATGTGAAATTCAAGAGGTTAAGGTTAAGTGCAGTACATGTCGTCGGCAGGGACACAAAAGGAAGACATGTTCAAATTTCCCTTCTGAAAAAAAACATGATTTATTTTTATTTTGATTTGGTTGTTTTATTGTGGCAAAGTCATGTTTTGATTTATTTTGTCTTTTAAGTTAATGAATTATAATTCCAGAACATTTATTATGTGTGGTAGTTAATCATTTGTGTATTCAGTGTTTTTCACATATACTCAAAAACTAGGTAATGCTGGTATGCGATTGATATCGACTGAAAAAATTACGTCAAATCTTAGTACGAAATTGGTATACATTTGGTATCCAACTGATGTCCCAGTGGTAAAATTGAAAAAGCAACATGTAATTGATATTTCAACTGAACTAGCCATCTTAAAACTAGTTAATGTTGTATCCAATTTGTATAAATTTGGTATCAAATTGATATCCCATTGGAAAATTGAAAAATCAACATGTAATTGAAATTTCAACCAAATTAGACAATTCAAACAAGTTAATGTTGTATTCAATTGGTATCCATTTGGTATCCAACAAATATCCCACTGAAAAATGAAAAATAATAATAAATGTAACTGATATTTCAACCAAATTAGACAACCTAAAATAATTTAACATTATATCCAATTGATATCCAATTTATATACACTCAGTATCCAACTTGAAATTTTAGAACAAAGACAAAAAAAATGTATGAAATTGGTATAAATCTGGGAAGAATAATTCTGACAATGTAAAATAATGCATTTTTACATCCCTACTTTATTTAGGGTGAAACATCGCGGTGACTCAAAAACTAATTAATTAATTCAATTTTGAAAGAATTTAAAGAATAAACAAATTTTGAAAGGAGTCGCCACCTAGTTTTAGGAAAACTAGAAAACCAATTAAATAATCTACAAACCATTAGATTCTAGGAAAGGGGTTCAAGTTATTCCGAAAGGAAGGTATTAGGCATCCTTCGAAATCCACAAATGTGGGTCCCGACTGAATTCATTTTTTTCCAAATTGAGGAGGAGATAAAACTATATACAAGTAAAACAAGCATGCAATATACACAAGTAATAAAGTAAACAAGTGATATGAGAAACAACCTAATGTTTGCCGATCGTTAACAGTATACATTATAATGAATATAGTTTTCGAATTTTATTCGAATGGCTTCAATGGGAAGCGACTCTGGGGTACCTGTAAAGACACTTAGTAAAAGTGTTAGTACTAAATGAATATAAATATGAATAAATAACTCAAATAATAATTTTAAAATAAAAATCTAACATGGGAGGCCTTGGAAATCGACGGTAATTTCTTCATCGGCCAATTTTATCAAACAAAGAAATATGAACTTAACTAAATTTCCGTCTTTTATAATGTGGAGGACTCAAAAATCGACGGAGAGATATTCTCATTGACCAATTGTATATACAACATAACACAATAAACAATAATAGCAACAAAATTTTGTAATACAGTAACTAAATATAAACCAACAATATATGAACAGTAACAAAATATAAAATAATATAAAATTCATTGGAAAAAAATTTCCACCCCAAACCATTAAACAAAGAATATGTAACATTATAATGAAAAAAAATAACGACAAAACAAGAGATAACATTCAACAAATAAATAAGAAATAACTAAAATCCAAATCACTGCCTAGCTCATTTGATAAATAAAAAAAAGCGTTAATAAGATAATAAATAAAATTCAAGACTTGAGCAAAAGCAAATAAAAGCAAACTAAAAATCAAAATCAACAAATTACAATGTAAAAGAAGAAATAAAATAATGAGATATTTACAATAACAAAAACATAAAAAACAACAATAAAGTATCTAAACTAACAAATTTTTTCTATGGACCAAATTATAAGATTAACGCACAACAGTAGCCGTAGCAACATAATTAAGGCAGAATATAAACGGAAATAAATAAAGCAACCAAAATTGGCTAAATAAAGAAAAGACACTCTGGAGAAGATGATGTTAGCAAGTGCAGTGAAGAACTAACAAGCTGTATGGTTATGTTAGGTATATCATTTAAAAGTTAGTTACAAGTTGATGAGGTGGCAGTAGTTAGTTACAAAGTTGTTAAGAGATATTTTGCACCCTTTCATTGATAATGTAGTATAAAAGGGCGTACATGTACATATTCATTGCATCAAGACATTAATACAATCTTCTCTTCTTTCTTCTTCCTTCAAATGCTCTATAATTGCTTCTAGTTCTCAACCTCCATTTATGGAGTTATCATGGTATCAGATCCCTCGATCGTGAAGGGGTAAACAACAAGTAGCTAAGCAAAAGGACCTCAGGTTCACCATTGTTCAAAGGTGGATTGAAAGGAAACATCAAAAGTAAAGCTCAACAACAATGGCGAATGGAAGTGCATCTGAGGAAACAAGCACTGGAAATGGAACTTCAACTCAAGCTGTACTCCCAGTAATTGATCACAATCATCTGTTATTTCTTTAACACACTGATACTCCAGGTAGTTCTCTGATCTCTTTTCAGTTATCTGGTTCAGAAAACTATGCTTTGTGGAGTAGGTCTTTTAGGATTGGATTGGTAGGGAAAAACAAGCTAGGCTTTGTAGATGGACGATTTCCTAAGTCCATGTTTGAACCAATTCTGTTTGATTAGTGGGAAAAGTGCAATGTTGTAGTATTAAGCTGGATTATGAATGTTGTATGACTAGGACTTCTAAGCTCTGTAGTGTATGCTTCAGATGCACAAAAAGTGTGTCTAGAACTGAGAAAAGGTTTGATACAGTAAATGGATCTAAGATTTTTCAATTGCATAGAGAGATTCACACACTGGTGCAAGGAACTATGTCTGTTGCTGACTATCATTCTAGGCTAAGAGATCTTTGGGATGAATATGATGCTCTTATGCCTTGTCCTAGTTGTCCCTGTCCAGAGTCGAAGAAATTTGGTGAACACTGTGACTATCAAAGACTCTTACAGTTCCTTATGGGACTAAATGAGTCCTACTCAACTCCTAGAAGTCAGATTCTCATGATGAGTCCAATGCCAACACTTAACAAGGCTTATGCTCTTATTATTGATCAAGAGAGTAAGAGAAATCTATCTAGTTCTGCTTCTAATAGGTCAGGGGTGATAGAAGGAACAATAATGTATACTCATAGAAGCAACACCTACAGTGGTGGAGCAGGTACATCTAAAAACTCTTTTCCAAGTGGAGCAAGTGGTTCATATTCAAGAGGATCTGGTGATGGATATAACAGTGGTGCCAGTACTTCTGGAGGAAGTTACAAAGCCAGGGTGTGTGTGAACACTGTGGGTGTATAGGTCATTCTAAGGGACAATGCTTTAAAATTGTTGGATATCCGTCAGATTTCAAATTTAAGAGGAAGTCAAATATGTATGCTAATCAAACTACTGCTTCAGAGGAGTGTGGACATGGGGTCAGGGTTAACAACAATTCACTCTTAAATCAATCAGAAGTTGGTGCAGGGTTAATAATGGCACACTCTTCACTTCAGATCAATAACAACAGATACTACAACTCCTTACAAAATCTGGAGGTGACAAGGTAGGAGAGTCATCTGCAAACATTGCCACTGTTGCAAATGCAGGTAGCTCGCTTACAACTCTATCTTGTAATAGTGTTGTAGCAGTAAATGGATTATTGATACACGAGCCTTTCATCATATTACATCTAACATGGATATTATTGACAAAACTAAGAAAATACCTCCCCATACAGAAAATAGGGTACATCTACTAAATGGAAAAAAATGTGTCAGTATCATATGTTGGCAAGTTTTATGTGTTCACAGATCAATCCATTTCTAATATTCTCTTTATTCCCGAGTTCAAGTGCAACTTACTATCAGTTTCAAAGCTCACCAATGAGTTATAGTGTATGGTAGCATTTTTTCCTGACTTCTGTGTTTTCCAGGACCTCTCTATTGGTCAAGTGAAGGGGATTGGTAAAGAAGAACATGGACTCTACATTCTTCATGAAGAACCAAGCAACACTCCAAAGAAGTTACTCAATACTACTAGTGCAGTACCTGTATCTGCTAAGTCTTTTTCTAGTGATGTTTGGCATAAGAGGTTAGGACATGCTCCAATTGATGTAATAAAGAGACACGAGTCTCTCAGATATCTAAACCTCATAGACAACTTTCATTGCACTGTGTGCTCTGTAGCTAAACAATCAAAACTTCCATTTTCTTTAAGTGTTCATAACACTACTGCTATATTTGAGTTGATTCACTGTGATTTGTGGGGACCTCATAAAGTTCTTACTTATAATGGAAAGAGGTACTTTATTACAATTGTAGATGATTTTAACAGATACACTTGGGTGTTTTTGAATACTTCCAAAGCTTACTCAATAGTTGGAATCAAACATTTCCTTACAAGAGTTCAGAATTTATTTTCCACAAGTGTTAAAACATTTAGGTCTGACAGTGTCTGTGAGTTTCTAATTCAGAATCTATTGAGTGAAATGGGAATTGTACATCAGACTACTTGTGTCTATACCCCACAACAAAATGAGGTTGCTAAAAGAAAGCATACAACCATTCTTGATATGGCCAGAACTCTAAGGTTTCAATCATTTATACCTTTGAGGTTCTGGGGAGAGTGTGTCCTTACAACTGTGTATCTTTTAAACAAACTTCCTATCAGGTTACTAGGCTACAAATCCTCATTTGAGAAACTGTATATGCATCCTCCAAACTTATCTCACCTCAGGGTATTTGGCTGTTTGTGTTATGCTTCTAGTCCTAAGAAACCTGATAAGTTCTCTGCCAGGGCTGTTCCTGCAGTATTTATGAGATACTCATCCACACAAAAGGGCTATATTCTCTATGATCTTTATGCCAAGATGATTTTTGTCAATAGACATTATTGCGGTCTAATCGCACACGCAAGTGCACGTGATCGTACAAGTAATAAAGTGACTCTTTTCGAGAGTCGGGTATCGTACCCACAAGGACTCACACTTAGAAACTATTAATTTCTCTAGTTCTCAGTTAACCACAAATGTATTTCCAGATTTAAAGAGTTGTTTATTTCTATTTCTAAATTTTAAAACAAAATGTAAATACAAGATTCAGTTTCACGGGTTTCAAACAATGATTTGGGAAAGATCCAGGGCTGCAGCTTCTATCAAGATTCATGCAATCAATATCATTTGTATGGGTAGTTATTAACTGTCGAATCAATGAATCACAGGGTTAGATGTATGATCATGGTCTCCCGACCTCTAATTGCCTACGATAGATAACACCTTAACTACATCGTTGAGAGGGGATAAACTGATTACCTACCGAGCATTAAGTTATCTTCTTGTATGGTGATCCAAGCGAGGTCTCTAGGTATATCCCTATCCTAGAAACGAATCAACCCTAGCTATATAGAGTTCAACAAACTCCTTATGCCCCATGTTCTATCCTCTTATTCCTCTCCCGAGTTCAATTTGGACTATACATTTATTTCTATGGTGATCAATTATGAAATATGGAAAATAAGAACACAAGAAAGATTCATGTGATGGTCAATAATAAACCCAACAAAACTCAATCAATTGCAATCATCTTGTAGCCACAACCCTAGAACTAGGGTATTTAGCTACTCATAGTCCAACATTTAATCATACAATGGTTATGAATAATCAAACGATTGGAAGGAAAAAAGTTTAAGAAATAACCCTAAAGCTGAAGAAAAACGTTCTTCCAAATCGTCGTCCTTTAAAACCCAGAAAAAGCTCCTTAATAAAATAAAATAAAACCCTGTTTATACTAAAAGACAAAACGGCCAAATCTGGTACTCAGGCATGCGATGCGCGATGACTTCCAAATTTCAAGTCCACAATACTTTTGCCTTTTGCGCGACGCGCGAGCATCACAATGTGTTTTGCCTAGAAGTTGATTTTTGTAACCCACATTCTGCATTCAACCGCGCGACGCAGAGAGAACTCGTAAATGCCTTGGTGCATTTTCCTTAGCTTCTTCCTTGTTCTCTTTTGACTCGAATCTTCAGATTTCTTACTTTATCCCTTTTGGTGCTCGTTTCTCCCATTAAGCATTCCTACACAACTAATCATATTGGTTAGCTCATAAATAAGCAAATGACTCGATAAGACTACAAAAAAATACATTTTGAATTCAAACTAAGCGTAACTGCAAGCATAATTAGCATTCTAGGCATATAAATATGCCTAAGATCACTACCCCACACTTAAAGCTTTGTTCGTCCTCGAACAACTACTAACAACTCCTAGACCTAGACTCACTACCTTGGATTGTGCATCCACTACTAACTTCCAAGGTTCTGTTCACAATTCACACTGCATGTTTTCATTTATAATACGCATAACTCATGTAGATGACTGGACAACTTTTTGCAACCAACGCATTCACAACATATGCACCATTACCTATCACATATCTTTCATACAACAAGTGCCCTTCACTCCAAGGAATAGTCCATGCACTCGAGTTAGCCCATTGAATATAATTTAAGGACTTTGCAGACAATATACACTCTCACTCAGCAAACAAAATCACACATGTATGCACTGAGAACCATAAGCTTGCCCATTATGTACATCTCTACTAATAAAGTGTAAAATGCTCAAAATCAAACATGACTTGGTTTCGTTGTGTTGCAGGCTTAAGGTGGGAGAGGATTCATTTAGATGAGATTAGTGACTCGTCCTCCCTAATGCACTATGTTCAGCTCTCTTCTTTCATTCACAACTTTTTCTTTTCATTAGCCCCTTCTTCTTCATAAGATTTAACTAGTGTTACTAACCTTGCCTTATTGCTTACTTGCCCCTTTATTTCCTCAATTATTTTTATTTTTTTTATTCAACACTAGCCACCCTTTACTCGGAGATTTCTCTTGAGTTAAGGTGCACATTGTCCTTTTTAGGACCAGGGCCAATCTCAGATTCACAATCATGGGGTATCAGTTACCTTTCTTTCATTCTTCCTAACAACTACGCATTTCCACCCTATCTACTCTTTCCGTTGTTTTTACCTTTCTTCCTAACATAGTGCATTAGGGGTTAGGATCAAAACTACGGTATCAATAAAAAGGGATTCGGTTTATTATGTGGGTTAGAACAAAATCAAGGCTAAAAGGCTCAATTGGGCTAGACTAAGGATCTTCTTTCTGAACAAGCTCAAATTTCAAACAATTCAAACAAAGCCTGTTATCACCTTTCAAACATAATACCACTTGTATTTCGCTTCAATAACAACCTGGGCAAGTTTTAGACTCAGATGCAATCATGGATATCATACAAAACTCACCGCTCATGGCACAAGTTGTACTCAGAATGGATTAATCACAACACAATCATTTCACGCAAAAGGTTCAAATTAAGCTTAAGTTGCACATTCAAATCATATACAGGAATTCACTGCATTCATACATCAATTTCAACCATGTTTTTCATACATCAGAGATTTTCAGCTTCAGCACAACCAAGCCTAAGACTCAATGACGAAATTGCCCTTAAGACGACCGTCATCCATCTATCATTGGTCATCTTGACTCAATCTATGACTACTGATTCAATCCTAGAAACAAAATCTTTTTGTATTTTTGTACGGTTCAAAGGGACTATCCTTGGCTAAAGAACCGAAAATAACTACCAAGGAACCCAAAATCAAACAAAACAGAAAACAATGTTCAACCCAATATATGTACTAATCAGATATGTTTTCTACCTTCACCCCACATTTATACAATTGCACTGTCCCCAGTGTATGTCAAAATCTCAATAAAGTTCGAAAAGGTAAAGTGAAAAAGAAACTCCCTGATCAGTCCTCCGTTATATCACCCCCATTGGCCTCAGCCTCGGCCTGTATGGGGTCTATCTCCTCATCCGAATCAGAATCCACATCTGAGCCGGTACGCAAGTTCTCTTCATCAGTCAGGATATCATTCTCAGTCAGCTCCCGGAACTCAGGACTTATGCCAAGTAATGCTTTAGCTTGATAATTCAGAAGATAACGCCTGTTGACCTCCTCTATTTCCAGATCAGTAGATGGCCGGCCACCAGTTTTGTGTCATAGCATCTCCAGGCCATACATCCTAAACATGATTAAATTATCTCTCATGTGGCGCTCTGCGGTGGTGAGTATTGGGCCGAAGTTAGTGTCCGGCCCCTTTGTGCGAGTGATGTCCACCGATGCTGGATAAAGTGGTGCCATGTAATCTAAATTCTCTTCAGGGACACCTGCAACACGACACATTTTGGTAATCAGACTACAAAATGCATACCTATGCTCTTTGTGAACCCGGGCTTTCCTCATTGAAGATTTTATGATGGCTCCGATGTTCAGCTTCATGCCAGTCATCAAAGCATAAACTAGGCACACCCGATCACACGTGATATCAGTGTAATGTAACCCCGGGATCAGATAGTTCATCACCACCTTTAGCCAAACACGTGTCTCCCACAGCATGCGGGCGTAGGGGAGAGATTTATGATATCTTTTCTCACTGTGCTTAGTCCATTGTGCTATGGACTGTGGCCCGCATAGCATATGGCGGACGGCCTGGTATGGAGGGTGTATGTTCAGCCTTGTCAACACTACTAGGTCGGTGTCTTCCGGTGTACCCAATATATCATTAATACATGTGGGAGTGATGGGCACATTTTTACCATGCACCGTCACATAGTGGGATTGCGCCTCGGGTGTCTAGTTGGCGTAAAACTTCCGGACCATATGCAAGTTACATTCGTCTGGGTCAGCAAAGATGAACTCCATGCAGAGCTCTCTAATTTGCCTCCGAAACTGGGGGAACTCATGTGTCAGACTGTCCCCATCAACACAGATATCAAAAAAATAATTGGCCTCGGTGTGCTTCTTATACCAAGCCTTTCCTTCTTTGGTGACATCCTTCACCCTTACTCACCTAGTTTGACCCCTTGGAAGTGCGGGTGCGGGTGGGACATTCCCACTCCGAACACGTTTCCTATTGCTTGATGTGGCCACTTTCTTGCCAGGTCTGTGTGAGCTAGACATGGTAACCAGTAAAATATACGAAAGTTCAGCCCCCATGACTGCAAAACAATGATAATAATATGGGTGGTGTGCGCACACCACCCCACACTTAGTTCAGTGTAGTCTCATCTTAGGTACTCAGACTTCCCACAATTTACCAGCAACATACTCAAGTAATTACCAAGCTCGTAAAATTGGTGAGGCATCGCAATATCAGAGACAATCACAAAACAATTGGAAAATGTTACTGAAGACTTCACACAAGTAATATAGACCCCTGAGTACACACTACCACCCAACAAACATTTCCTAGCAACAGTAATCCTTCACTCTGTGTTTGCCAAAATAGTATCTACTCAAGATACTAGACCTTCAATAGTCGAGGTAGTCAAACCCCCATACTACCTCTCAATTCAAGCAAGCTAACTCAATTCACTGCAAACACTACATCAATCATTAACTATTCAGACACAATTGATTACGAGCAAGCATAACCCACAAATCTTTACCTCATGCAAGATCAACAACAGTGAACATTAAGTGATTTTTACTCAAGAAGTAAAAATCACCTATAACCACAGTATCGCCCAACGCAGAAACCTATGATTAACCAAGGCACATTACACGTAGGGAATTGAGTACACCTAAAAACAATTTGTCAAACATTCCCACATACTATACCCTAGTAGTTTAACCCAAGAATCAGGCAACACTGTATTTCTACTCAGACTTTGAAACACACATAGCCCAACACGAAACACACGATAATGACAAAATAAAACACCCTTCCCAACTCCCTGAAAATCGACCAACCAACAACCCATGGAAGACATCTCAAACTGTCCCAGAATTGCAACAACAAAATAAGAGCACATACCTAGCGACGCGGAGTTTCGAAAAAATGAAGAAGAGCAAGAAGGGCATAGTTGCGCGACACGGGACTCCTTGAAGAAATTCGCAGAGGTAAAGGGAAGGGGTGAAAATCGTGGTGAATGTAGTGAAAAAGGGAAAATATGGGGAATTTAGGGGGAGAAATTGGGGTTTAAAAAGGCTTGGGGTCGGGTAATGTCCAACGAAATCGGGTAAAACCTGGTTAGTTAATGAAAACGAAATTTACTCACCTAGGGCACGACAAGCGGCTGGCATGGAGTCCACTGAAAATTTAATTCCAGGCGAGGCCAATATTTGACCCTTGCTCCGCGTCGCGGGGATAGCACGGTAATGTCTTATTTTTGACGTAAAAGTAACTTACCGTCGAACTTGAAATTCTAGACCTCCTCCGCGACGTGCCACATACATGGAGTCCTCTGCCTCAAATGGTATCAGGCGAGGCAAAATTATTCCCCGCCTCCGTGACGCACTCCCTACACGGAGTTGCCTTGGGCAAAATTTTCTCATCCTGCATATTATCAGTTCAACACCCATTAAAAATAACATGATGGGTTGCCTCCCATCCAGCGCCTTAGTTTTGGTCGTGGCACGACGCATATTTTTGTATTTTTCTTGATATATCCTTTTTTTCTACTAATTCCTTAGAACTGAAATAACCAAATAAGAACAAATAAATCCTAACTATTACAATGGTTCACAGGTTGCCTCCCGTGTAGCATCTGATTTAACGTCGCGGCACGACCCATCTCATGACTCATTCGTCATTCAATATGGGTGCTTCAAGCTCACGATCTACATCCTTACCAAAGTAGTGCTTGACCTGTTGACCATTTACAAGTAACGTAGAGCTCTTGTCCTTGTTTCGTAGTTCTACAACACCATGTTGAGTCATCCTCACCACCTCAAACAGACCACTCCACTTAGACCGAAGCTTCCTTGGGAAAAACCTCAATATAGAATTGAAAAGTAACACTAACTGACCAGGTTCAAAGGTGCGTGACACAATATGCTTGTCATGCCACCTTTTGGTCTTCTCTTTATACAGCTTTGCATTTTCATAGGTGTGAAGCCTAAACTCTTTTAGCTCGTGCAGCTGTGTGATCCTCTTTCTGCCTGCTAACTCAGCATCTGGATTCAGTTTCTTAATCTCCCAATATACCCTATGCTCTAACTTAGCTGGTAAGTGACAAGCTTTCCCAAACACCATTCAATAAGGAGAAGTCCCTATTGGTGTCTTGTAAGCAGTCCGATATGCCCATAAGGCATCATCTAACTTGTTAGCCCAATCTCTTCTTTGGGTATTCACAGTCTTTTGGAGGATCTATTTGACGTCCCTGTTTGATACCTCTACCTGTACGCTAGTTTGGGGATGATATGTTGTAGCCACTTTGTGTTGCACCCCATATTTCGCTAACAGACTATGAACTAAGTTATTGATAAAATGCTTACCTCCATCACTAATTATCGCCCTTGGCGTTCCAAACCTGGTGAAGATGTGCTTTCGAATGAACTTGACAACCACTTTGGCATCATTTGTTAGCAATGCAACAACCTCCACCCACTTAGACACGTAGTGCACAACGACTAGAATGTATTAATTACCCCGGGACTATGGGAATGGTCCTATAAAGTCTATTCCCCACACATCAAAGATCTCCACCTCTAGTATGTTGTTCAATGGCATCTCATGCCTTTTCAAAATGGTGCCCATCCTTTGACACTGATCGTAACCTTTCACAAACAAAGCAACATTTTTAAACAGAGTAGGGCAAAAGAAATCAGATTGCAATACCTTATGCGCAGTTCTTTCGCCTTCATGATGTCCACCATATGGCGACGCGTGGCAACTCTCCAACACTTGTGTCGCCTTTGCTCAACTATACACCTTCTAATCATCTAATTCGGACCCTGCTTGAACAAATAGGGCTCATCCCATATATAAAAACGGGCATCATACTTTAACCTCTGCTTTTGATATGTTGATGCCCAGGTGGAAATAAACCACTCACCAGAAAATTCACAATATCTGCATACCAACGCACCTGAGCAATGTCCAAAGCAAGCAACTGCTCATCAGGAAACTCTTCACGAATCTGCCTTTCAATTTTCACATGAGACGAATCCTCTAGGCGGGACAGATGATCAGCTATTTGGTTCTTAGTTCCCTTTCTATCTCATATTTCTAGGTCAAACTCTTGCAGCGGCAGGATCCACCTAATCAACCTAGGTGTGGAATCCTTCTTGTTGAACAAATACCGAATGGCCTCATGATCAGTGTAGACTATCACTTTGGTTCCCACCAAGTATGACCTGAACTTGTCGAATGCAAACGCCAATGCCAACATCTCCTTCTCAGTAACTGTATAATTCGATTGAGCTGCCTCAAGTATTTTGCTCGCATAGTAGATGGAGTGAAACACCTTGTCTTTTCTCTGCCTAAGCACTGCCCTAACTGCTATATCACTAGCATCACACATCAGCTCGAAAGGAAGCTCCCAATTTGGAGTAATAAGAATATGAGCCTCAATCAACTTCTTTTTCAACATCTCAAAAGTCTGCAAACATTTTTCATCAAACACAAGTTTCATCTCTTTCTCTAATAAGTTGCACATAGGTCTTGCAGTTTTAGAGAAGTCCTTGATGAACCTCCTGTAAAAACCAGCATGTCCAAGAAAGCTTCGCACTCCCTTCACTGATATTGGTGGTGGCAACTTCTCAATCACTTCCACCTTCGCTTTGTCTACTTCTGGCCCACTCTTAGAGATCTTGTGCCCCAACACAATTCCTTCTTTGACCAGAAAGTGACACTTCTCCAAGTTCAGCACCAGATTGGTCTCCACACATCTAGCAAGAACTCTATCAAGATTAGATAAACAAAGTTCAAACGACTCACCGAACATCGAGAAATCGTCCATGAACACTTCAGCCAAATCTTCCACCATATCATGGAAGATTGCCATCATACATCTCTGAAATATGGCTGGGGAATTGCACAAGCCAAATGGCATGCGTTTGAACGCATACATGCCATATGGGCAAGTGAATGTCGTCTTCTTTTGATCCGCAGGTGCAATGACGATCTGATTATACCCTGAATAACCATCAAGGAAACAGTAATACTCTTGGCCAGCCAACCTGTCTAACATTTGATCAATAAACGATACCAAATAGTGGTCCTTCTTGGTGGCTTCATTGAGTTTTCTGTAGTCCATGTATATCCTCCACCCAGTTACTGTTCTTATGGGGATCAACTCATTTTTCTCATTGGTTACAACTGTCATTACTCCCTTCTTAGGCACACACTGCACTGGACTTAGCCATTTACTGTCAGATATTGGGTACACAATCCCCATATCCATCCACTTGATGACTTCTTTTCTGACAACATCCTTCATCAATGGATTTAGTCTCCGCTGATGCTGTCACTTGCCTTGTACCCTTCTTCCATATATATTTTGTGCATACACAGTGCATGACTAATACCATGGATATTAGACTTTTGCCATCCAGAGCTGCTTTTCTCTTCTTCAAAATGAGTAGTGCGGCTTTCGCCTATTCGTCAGATAAATCTGCAGACAAAATAACCGGTAAAGTTTCATCTTTACCCAAAAATACATACCTGAGGTGGGCTGGCAGTGTTTTTAACTCCAATTTGGGTGCTTCTTCAATGAAGGGTTTAGGTGGAAGACCCAACACCCTATTCAGAGGCTCCCAGCTCTCTCCAGCAGTAACCATAGGAGACACATCAAGGAATTGCACCATTTCATTTGCCTCAACATCCACATATATGTCATCACCCACTAACACTCGCTCTAGAGGATCCTTAGCTGCAATATATTTAGCTTCTGCCTCAAGATCTATCACGGTTATGGCAGACAACTCCTCATACACAACAGGAAATTTTAAGGCTTTGTATACATCAAACACCTCCACTTTATCATGAGCTCTCATAGTAAGCTGCCCAACTGTTACATCTATCATTGCTCTACCAGTCGCTAAGAAAGGTTGTCCTAAGATGAAAGGGATCTCAGGATCAGACTCGAAATTCAATACTACAAAGTCTACTGGGAAAATCAGAGATACCACTTGTACTAACACATCTTCCACAACACCCTCATGTCTAGCTACAGATCTATCCGCCAACTGCAAAATTATGGTAGTTGGTTTAGGACTACCCAACCCCAATTTTTTGTACAGAGAAGTTGGCATCAAGTTTATACTCGCTCTTAGATCACACAATCCTAGAGCATGGATGCTTTGCCCTATAGTAATCTGCACAGTAAAGCTACCCGGATCTTTTAGTTTAATGGGCAGCTTGTTCTGAATTCTAGAGCTGCACTCTTCAGTAAGTGCCACACTCTCATACTCTGTCAGCCTCCTTTTGTTTGCTATGATCTCTTTCACATACTAAGCATACCTGGGTATACCCTACAAAACATCCACCAATGGCAAGTTAATGTGAACTTGTCTTAGGAGAGAGAGAAACTTACCAAAACATTCGTCCTCCTTTTGTTTCTTGAACTTCTGAGGAAATGGAAGGGGTGGTCTCACTATTGGTTGCACGCTTTCTTCCGGTGCAACTACTTCATTCTCCTTAAGCTCACCCTCTTTGGGTTCACTCTTTGTGTTTATAACTTCAGTGTTTCTTTCCTTAGGAGTTAACTCCTGCAATTGCAAACCACTGCGTGTGCTTACTGCATTCACCTGCTTAGGATTTGGGTCAGTGTTTCCAGGCAAATCTCTTTGCGGTCGTGAATTTTGGGCACTAGCAAACTGCCCAAATTGCTTCTCCAGATTATGTGTGGCTAACTGATTATTCCTCACATCACTAGCTAACTAGGCTAGATCAAACATAATCTTTTTCAGCATCTCCTCCACACTCATGTTTTTGATTTGCTACTTGGGTTGCTCCCTTTGTGCCTGTGGTTGATAACCATTGGCATTGCCTTGTGGTTTATAATGGTTTTGCCCTTTGCCCTGGTTCTGATTTCCACCCCAAGAAAAGTTTGGGTGGTTACGCCAATTTGGGTTATAAGAATTTTCATAGTTTTGTTGGCCTCCTCCTCTCTAGGCATTCCTTACAAAATTAACAGAATCTGGGTTTGCACCACATACCTCTGCATCGTGATTGCTACCTCCGCAAATCTTACACCAAGACGGTGGTTGTTGAATTGCATTTACCTGCGCAGGCTGTTGTCCCAATGCCATGTTGCTGAAATGTGTACTCATCATATTCTGCATAGCAGAAATCTGTGCAGTTAGAGCTATTATCACATCTACTTCCAGCATACCTGCAGTTTTCTGTACTATAGGTTTTATTCCCCTTTCGTTCCACTACGAATTACCCTGAGAGATCCGGTTCAACAAGGTGAATAGTTCTGCATAAGTCTTTTCTAAAGCTTGTCCACCTCAGCTAAATCAAGTAAAATCTTGGTGTTAGGCTCCAACCCTTCAATGAAAGTATTGACTAACACCTCATTAGATTGTTGATGATGAGGGTAGCTCATCAACATCGATTTAAACCTGTCCCAAGCTTGGTACAAGTTTTCACCACCTTTCTGCCTAAAACTCAGAATATCACTCCTCAGCTTAGCTATTTTTCCAAATGGAAAGAATCTGATGAAGAATTTCTGTGCCAAATCGTCCTAGGTGGTAATTGAATTTGCAGGCTCTAAGTTCAACCATTTTTTTGCTTCCCCAAGCAAAGAGAAAAGGAATAAGCTGAGCCTCACGTAATTTTTATTCACCCCAGTTGGAGTGTAAGTATCACTAATCTCGAGGAAGTTCTGAATGTGAACTGTGGGATCCTCATGTGAAAGACCAGTAAACTGCCCATTCGTGTGCAAAATTTGCACCATACTCTACTTCAGCTGGCATCTCCCACCAGATTCACTTTCGTACTTTCAACTCAGCAGCCATTGTCTGAAGTTCTTCCTCTTCTTTTTCTTCTATTTTTGGTCCCGGAAAATCTAGCTCACCTATAACTAAGGGAATCGGATATGCTCATCGTCTCCGCCTTCTATGCAAGTGTACGAATCTTTCAAGTTCTGAGAGAGGCGATAACAATTCTTGATCGTCGTCCAGTTTGGAGTTTCAAAACAACCTGCAACAATGGAATGCTAAGATTAAGATGTCAACACTTACGTTTCAACTTCAGAAATAAGAAAAATTCAAATACTTTCTAATTCTAAAGTCCCTGGTAGCAGCGCCAAAAACTTGTTGCGGTCTATCGCACACGTAAGTTCATGTGATCGTACAAGTAATAAAGTGGCTCTTTTCGAGAGTCGGGTATCGTACCCACATGGAGTCACGCTTAGAAACTATCAATTTCTCTAGTTCTCTATTAACCACAAATGTATTTCCAGATTTAAAGGGCTGTTTATTTATATTTCTAAATTTTAAAACAAAATGTAAATACAAGATTTAGTTTCACGGGTTTCAAACAATGATTTGGGAATGATCCAGGGTTGCAGCTTCTATCAGGATTCATGTAATCAATATCATTTATATGGGTAATTATTAACTGTCGAATCAATGAATCACAGGGTTAGGATGTATGATCATGGTCTCCCGACCTCTAATTGCCTACGATAGATAACACCCATCGTTGGGCGGGGATAGACTGATTACCTATTGAGCATTAAGTTATCTTCATGTGTGGTGATCCAAGCGAGGTCTCTAGGTTTATCCTTATCTTAGAGACGAATCAACCCTAGCTATTTAGAGTTCAACAAGCTCCTTATGCCTCACGTTCTATCCTCTTATTCCTCTCCCGAGTTCAATTTTGATAATATATTTATTTCTATGGTGATCAATCATGAAATACGGAAAATAAAAACACAAGAAAGATTCATGTGATGACCAATAATAAACCCAACATAACTCAATCAATTGCAATCATTCTGTAGCCACAACCCTAGAACTAGGGTATTTAGCAACTCATAGTCCAACATTCAATCATACAAGCTTATGAATCATCAAACGATTGAAAGGAAAATAGTTTAATAAATAACCCTAAAAGTGAAGAGAAACGTTCTTTCAAATCGTCATCCTTTAAAACCCAGAAAAAGCTCCTTAATAAAATAAAATAAAACCCTATTTATACTAAAAGTCGAAATGGCCAAATATGGTACTCAGGCGCGCGACGCGCGATGACTCTTAAATTTTGAGTCTACGATACTTTTGCCTTCTGCGTGACACACGAGCAGCATGAGGTGTTCTTCCTAGAAGTTGAGTTTTGCAACCTCCGCGCGACCGAAGAGAACACGTAAATGCCTTGGTGTATTTTCCTCAGCTTCTTTCTTGTTCTCTTTTGACTATAATCTTCAAATTTGTTCCTTTACCCCTTTTTGTGCTCGTTTCTCCCATTAAGCATACCTACACAACTAATCATGTTGGTTAGTTGATAAATAAGCAAATGACTCGATAAGACTACAAACAAATACATTTTGAATTCAAACTAAGCGTAAATGCAGGCATAATTAGCATTCTAGGCATATAAATATGCGTAAGATCAGACATGTTGTGTTTCACAAAGGGTTATTTCCCTACAAACATCTCCAAGCCTCACCAAATGTTATGTTTCCAATTATGGACTATGTTCCTATTTCCCCAGAACCTGTTGCCTCACCTCTACCTGATTCCAGTGAGGATCCACATGGGGTAGATGACAATGGTAGTCCTATCCCACCTAGGCCTATTGTTGAGATACCTCCTGCTACTGAGGTACCTCCTAGAAGGTCAACTAGATCCAGCAAACCTCTTCTATGGTTGCAGGATTTTGTTATTAAGCCTAAGTCTTCTGCTTGTTCTTATTCACTAGCAGATCATCTGTCCTACAAACAATTATCATCCACATATAGAAAGGTTTTGAATGCTTACTCAGCTGTCTCTGAACCTGGTTCTTTTAATGAAGTTGCTACTGATCCTAAGTGGAGACAGGCTATGCAATTAGAGATTGATGCCCTGGAGATTAATAAGGCTTGTAGGATAGTTGATCTACCATATGGAAAGAGACCTATTGGATATAAATGGATATATAAGATTAAGTTATTAGCTTCAGGGGAGGTTGAAAGGTACAAAACCAGGCTTGTGGCTCGAGGTTTCAGTCAACAAGAGGGGATTGATTGTGGTGAGACTTTTAGTCCTGTAGCCAAAATGGTGACTGTCAGATCTGTGGTAGTTTTGGCTACATCAAAAGGGTGGTATATATATCAGATGGATGTCCACAATGCCTTCTTGAATGGTGACTTGCAAGAGGATGTCTACATGGAGATTCCCTGTGGTTTTGTCAGACAGGGGGAGAGTCACAAGGAATGAGAACTCCACAAGTCATATATGGCTTGAAACAAGCACTTAGACAGTGGAATATGTAGTTAACTGAGGCACCAGTCCAGATGGGGTTCAAACAAAGCCACTATGACTACTCTCTATTTACACAACAAATTGGGAGTGACATTCTGGTGGTGCTGATGCATGTAGATGATCTTCTGATCATATGAAGCAATCACCAACTTCTATGCAACACAAGACAGGAGATGCAAAAGTAGTTTAAAATGAAGGACCTAAGGGAACTAAAATTCTTCTTAGGTATTGAGTTTTCTAGATCAAACAAGGGTATATTGATGACACAGAGGAAATATGCCTTGGAGCTGATTTCTGAGATTGGCCTAGGAGGAGCAAAACCTGCTAATACACCATTGAAGTTGAACAAAAAAACACATCAGTTCAATATGATGAACATGTGACTGGTTCAAATCCTGATCATGATAAGCCATTTGTTAATCCCACAATGTATCAAAAACTGGAAGGAAAGCTCCTTTATCTAACCATGACTAGGCCTGACCTTGCTTTTACTGCACAAGTTCTTAGCCATTTCATGCATTGTCTTAAGGAATAACATATGGAAGCAATATTAAGAGCAGTAAGGTATATCACAGAAGCACCTAGTCTAGGACTACTAATGCCAGCAGAACAAACTACACAGCTAACAACTTATTGTGACTCTGACTGGTGGGCATATCTTGAAACAAGAAAGTCAGTTACAGGGTATCTGGTGGAGTTTAGAGGAGGATTAATATCTTGGAAGTCTAAGAAGCAATTAACTATGTCAAGAAGCTCACCTGAGGCAGAATTCAGGAGCATGGCTACATGTGCAGCTGAAATAACTTGGTTAACAGGCTTATACAAAGAGCTGGGAGTCAATGTAACATTACTAGTCAAAATGGTATGTGATAGCAAGGCATCCATCCAAATAGCTGCCAATCCTATCTTTCATGAGCGTACAATACACATAGACATAGACAGTCATTTTGTGAGAGAAAGAATCTGTTAAGGAGTACTGCAAATAGAATACATTAACACCAAGCATCAACTGGCTGATCTACTTACAAAGAGTCTTGGACAAGGACAACAAAGTCAACTACTAAGCAAACTTGGAATGAAGAATGTATTTCAACCATAAGCTTGAGGGGGAGTGTTAGCAAGTGCAGTGAAGAATTAACAAGCTGTATGGTTATGTTAGGAATAAGATTTAAAAGTTAGTTACAAGCTGATGAGGTGGCAGTAGTTAGTTACAAAGTTGTTAAGAGATATTTTGCACCATTTCATTGATAATGTGGTATAAAAGGGCGTACATGTACAATTTCATTGCATCAAGACATTAATACAATCTTCTTTTCTTTCTTCTTCATTCAAATGCTCTGTAATTGCTTATAGTTCTCAACCTTCATTCATGGAGTTATCAGATGAGATTAACAGAAAAATATTACTCAACACAATAAGAAAAACTAGTCAACTCAACAAATGCATAACCAACAAACAAGTCATCAATGATTAAGAATAAAGAGCAAAACAAATCCAAGTATTAATTAATATTTAGAACAAAATCAGACTGAGAGGGAACCTGACTGGCGGAGTTCTCTTTGAGTCTCCGAAGTTTGCGTCGCGGAGGCGTGTGGTGCTCACCGGTGGTGTTTGTTTATAGCTCCGATGAAACTGATTTGTCCCACCTTTGATGGGCGCTATGGAGTTATTATTGTTGGTGATTGTTCGCCCGCCTGAAATAGAGCTTAAAGCTCGATACCGAGCGGTGATGTTGCTCTTCGTCTGAAAATGTGAGGAATGGAGGCGGTTTTCTGATTCTGAAGCTCGATTTTGGGTTTGTTTGGCGATCTTGTGGTTATTGGGTGGCTGGCAGCTGGGTTTCGGAGTTGTTTCTGGTGACTTTGGGTGGTGGAATAGTGGCGAGGTCTGGTGGTTTCGCTAAAGGAGAAACTAGGGGGTTTGGTGGTTTTGGGTTCATTTCCAGTGACTATTTCACCGGAAAAGGGATGAAAAATGAAGAGGGTTTTGGTCTGGTTGTTTGGTGGCTATTGTTGGTTCACAAGCTCGCTGGTTTGGTTGTTTTTGTCGCCATTACTGTGACGACGCAATGGAAAGTAAAAGAATGGTGATTGGAGCTTGTATTTTGTGGTAGTGGTGGCGTGGGTGGTGGAGTTCAAGGCTAATGTGGTCAGCTTTGGGCGACTGAGAAAAAATGAAAATAGAAGGAAAAAGTGTTTTAGGGTTTCGACCATTTAGAAAAATTTGTAAGTATTCACCATCCCCTTTATTTTTTGACTTAATAAATCTTAAATAGGGAATTGTTATAAAATGGGCTCAAGTCGTGGATTCGAGATTATGATCCAAAATTGTTGATTAAATAAATATCTATGTATATAATTATTATCCTAATTTAATAGTATTTCTAGACTGTGCTAAAAACGCCAAAATTGATATTAATAAAAGTAATGAATAAAATGAATATTAAAAAATGTAATGAACGTAACCCATGACGTGTTAAACAATGCAATTTAACAGAAGTAATGATTTAATCAAAATGAACAAAATATTTGAACGTATTCAACAGCATGTGACAAAAAAAATGTAATTAAAATTAACTGATAAAAAAATCCTAAATTTTGATAAATAAGGATAGTTATCGATAAACTTATTTAAAATTATAAAAAATTTATTTTGAACTAGTAAATAAATAAAACTTAAAAGTTACGAATTTTGAAAATGTTATGCCAAAATTAGGTGTCAACAATCCATATTATATATTGTTGTCAAAAACTGTAGCAAACGAAATATACATCACCCAAAAATCAAAACATGTAATTAAATGTTCAAACTGCAATAATTAATACAAGTTCTATATTTTCCTCTCTCTTCAATTTATAGTCCATATTTAAGTGTGACCTTCTTTTTAAACCATATTTAAGCTGAAATTTAGGAACTCATTATTAAAGATTTTATGATCTCATATATATACATATATATATAACGATCATCTACTGCAACCACAGCTCGAGGAGCCATGGTAGGTTGTTAGTCACGCTATGGTCACATGGCCATACTTCATTGGTTTCCTGTCTCCTTAGAAATCAAGGATTTTGTTGTATGACCTTACTTGAACAGGATATGTTTTATAGGCTCGTACCACTGAATCCTTGATTTCTAAGGAGACAGGAAACCAATGAAGTATGGCCATGTGACCAGAGCGTGACTAACAGCCTACTATGGCTCCTCGAGCTATGGTTGCAGTAGATGATCGTATATATATAACAATAAATTTCAGAATTAAATATACTTATTTCACCCAAAAAAGTATTTTAGATATAAAAAAACACACCAAAAACGAGTTCAAAATTTCAGTAAAACAATTTTTTTCTCAAAAAATTGAGTTCCAAATTAAATAAAATAAAAAACGAAATCAAAATTTCAAAATGTAGAATTATTATTTCTAAAAAAGTCAAATTAAAAAAATAAAAAACAACATCAAAATTTAAAATAAAAAAAAATCGAGAAAAGCAAAAAAAAAAAGAAGATAGATTAAAGTGAGAGAAAATTACATGTTAAAACCTTTAGTGATAAATTTAAAATATTTGGTTAGTAATCAATATTTATCTTAGAAATAATAAAATAATCAAAATAAGAATCAACTAATTAGGAGAAAATCAAGGGAAATATTTATCTCGTAAATTATAAATTAGTATATTTATGGAAAGGATATTTAGTTAATTAGAATGGGGAAAAAGAACAAAGAAAACGGGGTGAAAGAGAAACTAAAGATGGAAAGAGTAATGTGAGGGTGGGGATGTGGATTGGCATGTGATAAGTTAAAAAATTCCTTAAAATGTGTAAAAGATAATTACAATTTGATTTTCTCTCACCTATTAATTATATAATATATATTAGTTAATAATATATAATTAATTAATAAAATATAATTAATTAATTTGTAAATTAAAACTAACCTGTTAATACTTGTAATTAAAATGTTATAAGTAGTAATACTAAAAAAGTAGATCTAAATGTTGTAATATTAACCCAGATGTGTGAGGTGATTTTTTCTTTTTACAATTATATCCTTCCTTCTTGAACTTTTTATTTTTCCTTCTTTAACTTTGTATTTAAATTAAAACATTTCTTTAATTATGTAGAAGCAAAAAGTAGTCATATAGGAGTGATACGGGTAATATTGTCATTTTAACTTTTTAAATAGTATTAATTATTTCACCTTCTACTCCGCATATATAATACATAAATTTCCTCATAACTTATACATGTATTAGTTATGCGGATTTCAAAA
This sequence comes from Solanum tuberosum, assembly GCF_000226075.1. Classification (NCBI taxonomy): domain Eukaryota; kingdom Viridiplantae; phylum Streptophyta; class Magnoliopsida; order Solanales; family Solanaceae; genus Solanum; species Solanum tuberosum. The sequence continues at coordinate 1,086,040 of NW_006239089.1, read as the reverse complement.
TTGTCAACCAAACGTCGTATTAATTTTATATATGAATAACTCTCTTTTTATCCACCTACCAAATGTTGTGTTCTATATATATATATATATATCACTTTTTTCTTATCCATCTACGAAATATTGTATTAATTATATAGATGAATAACTTTTTCTTATCCACTAACCAAACATCGTATAAGTTATACAAATTCTAATACATGAATAAAATTTATTTTATTCGGCTACCAAACGATCTCTGGGCAGCCAAATTTTCCAATCTTTATCAACTTTGCATATCAATAATGCGCCGATGGGACCATTAGAGATTATCCACAACTAAAACGTGTCAATAAAGTACGACGGTTGGTTGAGCATATAATATACGGTAGTAGGCTTATTAATATTTGGAGTAAATTTCATTTAGACATTCATATTATGACTTGGTTCAATTGAGCATCTGAACATATGATCAAATATTTCTATTAGATACTTCCAATCCAAGTTTGGAGAAACTCTAATTTTGAGTGTCTTTTCAATTAGTGGCTATTACGTAGGTAAGTTAACTAAGTAAAATATTTTATACCCTTAATTACACGAATTAACCTCAATAAGCTATAATACCTCATATTTGTTCCAATTAACTTAAAATACGCCGATGGAAAGTGATGGGTGGAAATTAGTGGAAAGGAAATATGAAATCAAGAACTCTAATAAAATTCGAACATAGAATAAGCTTGTTTTATTCATAACTGTTACATGGAGCGTGGATAGAACGATCCACTTTATTCCTTAACGAAGAAAATAGCAAGAGGGTTTTGACCGGAAGCAACGAGAGGATATATATAATCCGTAATCAATAGTGAAGCTCACATCATTACACATAATTAATACATTAACTTGTATGCATTTTCCAATTCTTGTTCCTCCGTCGTCTCATATTTCATAATCTTGAACAAGTTGCTTTCATTTCCACCAGTGATTCACCAACAACTTTCCAAACAGTTTCGTTCAAACACGCGCGCCGGAGTAGATATATCAAAATCTGAGAACATGCATCCTTTAATTTTCACGCTCCACATTATCAACCTTAAGAACAAATTTCACGGAATTCGGTAAAAAAGTTGAGAAATAAGCTTTGTTATTTTTAATTTTTGTAGCTAAGATATTTTATGAATTTGGACCACATATTAAATATGAGTTTAATTTTGGTAGCTAAGAAAAATTCATATATACACCCTAATTTGGACACAATTATTCACAGTAGCTCGTACAAAAACATTGGAATGTCTCTTTCGGAATATTGTATTTATAGCTCTTAATATCACATAAAATACATCAATTGAAATAGATTCTAATTTATAATTTTTTCTTATACGTGATAAGCCAAAAATTAAGCAAAACACACCCTTTGTCTCTTTTTTTTTTTTTTTTTAATTTGTCTAAAATATTATTTTATATTTAAATATAATTTAACTTTAAAATTCACATAAATATTTAATGAGATAATTTATAATGACATAAATATTTAACCGAATCAATTTGGACCAAATATTCCCTGAATACCTAAACACACCTACCGGAACTAGGACATCCACGCACATAAATATATAAAACTGTGTACCCACACACGTACAATTCAATCAATCCACGTACAAAAAAGATCAAAGTCATTCTTTTTAAGTTTTAACCAGGGAGATGTTTGGATACTGTAGTGGAACATCAAAATACAATGCAAATTATTTTGTGGATATATGAACTAAAACTATGATACAGATCATTCTTTGAAATTTGATCATAATTTAATTTCGATAATTTGTCAGAATTGGTTATAAAATTTTGATAGATTGTTATAATTTTGTAGACATTGAAATTTTGCGTACTCTACAAGGCGTGTTCAATTCAAATTGGGACTCTAGAAGGTGTGTTCAGTTTCAATTAGAATTCTTGGAGGCTACTCAACCCTAAACCCTAGTTTATTCCTATATAAAGGGTACTAAATTCCCTTAAAAGGCATCTCAAAATATCCCATAAACTCTTGGGTATTTTTAAAGATCAAGATCTCGAATATTCCACAAAAGACATGGAATATTCATATAGAGGTCAAATCTAAATCATCCTAGTTCGAGAAATACGCCACTAACGGCTCTCGAATCATGGATAAATCTTAGGAGAGGAGAATCAAGGGATCAACAGAATTGTACCCGCAATCTTAATGAATAAAATTATGTTTCTTCATGTTTTTTTGTGATTGTATTTTATTTTCTGTCACTTTAAAATTTGTTGCAAACAAATTGGCACGCCCAGTGGGACAATCTCTACCTCTCATCCCAACTTTTCAAGCATCAAATAACATCGAGATGACTTCCATGAAGAACAACTCTCGATCAAACTGCCTCTAAAGGCCACTAGCTCCAAGTTCTCTACTGAAGTTGAAGGCATTCTTGATGTTACTTTTGAAAGTTTCGGAGCTGTTACGAGAGACAAAGCTGCTATGCTAAGACAACAAACACTGCAAGTGTCGTCCGCATCAACTCCTGTTTTTGGGTCTTCAACTCCAAAAAGAGCAAGTTCCTCCACAAATGCTTTGGAAGGAGGAAGCAGGTATTGCTGAAAAGATCAAGGAGACATTGGCTCTACTTGAGCAATCTGGTTCCAAGAATTACTACCACAAGGGAGAACTATGATTCAACTAATGAATCATCTCCATATGCATCGCGTAACGTGAGTCCATTGAAGATTAACTTACGCGACAATCCATGCTACTCTCCTACATCTCCCATGTTCATGCAAACGATGGTAACTGTTGCTTCCTCTCCTGAGGAACAACTCGCAAATCTGACAAAGTTGGTTGAAGGATTGACAAAGCATGTACAACATCAAGAGTCTCGAATTGATAAGTTGATGGATAGGATGTGTTGTGTCGTAATTTGACTATTTCTAGAAAAATCACTTTTTGAAATGTTCTAAGTATAAAACACTAAAAGAAAATACTTAGAAAGAGTCGCCACTTAATTTTTAAAGAATTAAAAACTTATAATTTTCAAAGATTTAAACAGAAAAAAATCGTTTGAAAATACCAAAGAGGGTTCGGGGTTCAATTTACACTTCAAGAAGGGTTTAAGCATTCGAAGTGTCCGCTAACATGCGGTTGACCTGCAACTTGACTAAAATATATTTGACTATTTAAAAAAAAAAATGTTTCAAGGTTGCACACTTTGTGGAGACATGTAATAATGTTGGAACTG
>NW_006239089.1:1071755-1082790 GCF_000226075.1 Solanum tuberosum | reverse complement strand
AGAAGAATACTTTAACTTAAAACCACTTTAAAATAAAATGTGATCAAGTGAAGAGGCCTTAAAACATATCTTTTTAAGAACAAAGATTTAACTTAATTAAAATACAAAATTCGACCAATTATTTGAAATTTAAAATAAGTGAACACAACAAGTGAAATGTATTAAAAATAAACCAACACAAAGAAAATGACTCGTCTTTTGGGAATCTAATTAAGTTATTAATAAATTAAGGTTAGAGATAAATGAAGTTAGTCATACGTAATCAAAATAATTAGGAGAGTAAAAGAGAATAAAATTGGGCCCCTTTTTGGGCCAATTTTGCTACAAGTTTTTGGGTTTTAACCCAATCCTCTTTTTGTATACACTGACTGTATATCAGTGTATATCGGCGTGTGTATAGGTGTTTTTCGTGTATATCTTGCTTCCGAACACCTAGATTTTGCCTTAGCCCTGTATTCCTGCGTTTTAGACCTGTATCTCACTGTTTTTGTCGTGTATATTGACGTATACCACTGTATACAAGCTGTATTTCAGCTTATTCTCAAGTTTCCGAAATATGAAAACTTAATTTCCAGCCCGTATCTTGCTGCTTTCAACCTGTACACCAGCTTGGCAGATCCGGTAAGGGCCAACTCGAGCAAAAAGAGCAAGTTTGGGCCTTTACGGCCCAAATCGAAATGCAAAGGGGAGTAGAGAAGTCCATGAGGACCCAAGGCGGATTCAAACATAGAAAAAACCACGGAAAAAGAAACAAGATAGGAATTAGTCATGGAGGACACTTTAAATTTATGCAATACAACCAAGATACATGAAAAAAGAAATAAGACAAAATAGGCATGTGATTAGTTCACTGCCAATGTTACGCGAATATGACAAAGGAATGCATACAATACTTAATGAACTTTCATTTAAATTAAACTAACTTCACATAACAAGATGAAACACCAAAAGGTAGTGATAACTAAACAATAAAACTAATAGTGATTAAATGAAGTAGATTTAGACATGATTACTTAGACATAAATAATGATAAGGAAGCAATTATTAGTAAAAAATGGAGCGGACTATTGAGGCTAATGTGATTAAGTTTTTTTAAAAAAATGCTATATGAAACTATACAAAGGCAATAATGCACTCATGTGTTAATGGACTAAACTTGAGCATTTTTTGCACATAAGCAAAGTAGTAGACCCAATTCACAGAATAATGCTACTGCTTTGCACCAATTTTAGACGTGACTAAGTGATGGATTCTTAGCAATTTTCACAACTTAAAATAAAGAAATAGGAAAAAGCATAGGCGGCAAAACATACAAATAACTTAAGCACAATTTTTCACGTACTAAGGCATGTATTTAAAGCTAAACAAAAAGGGATTAAAATTTAAACCTTAAGACTATAATCTTTCTAAAATGAGATTCAATCAAAAGAAACCATCAAAAGAGAAGAAAATAAACAGCTCATGCGCTCAATAAGCACATACAAGAATAGGACGCCACTGCATTTTGGAAAGATTTTTTAACTCAAACCAAATATGAAACTCGACTAATTTGTCACGTGCAAGCTATATTCACCGAACCTTTACATAATAGAAAATAATATTCTAGATCAGATTCAAAAGAGGTATGGGGAGAATGCAAGTTTCAAGACCCTCAAAGGGGGTATGGATGCGAGTGAACATGATCGAAATAAACAACTAGAGATTCAAGACAAACAACAATATGGATAGTAAGTGAACTCAAAATCTTGACGTCTTGATTCATTCATCAAATTTGAGATGGAAGAAAAAAACAAAGACTGACGTCGAAAACCAAACATTATCCCAGATTCATACTAAACAAGAGCAAACTAAGACTAATACAGTCATTTCAAAAAATTGATCACAACTATATTATAAAAGCTAAGACAGCAAGAGTAGTAATAACAATTAGAAAATAACCCTCCAACATCTACATACATATTCAAGTCACAATCAACACTAAAGGTGAAATAGTAGACAAAAAGAAACCTCAACTCTTATCAATATCCGAAAGCGAACAAACCATTATCGAAGAAGGAAACCGAATTCACACGGGAAAGGAGTGAAAAAAAAAATGATTGACTAAACAGAAAAAGCTATGCTGATGACTTGAGACCAAACAAAATCGAAACAACCCAAATTTCTGTCATTTCAAATAACTCAACAGTTAACATACCAGCATATTGAATATAACCAAAATATGAACTAAAAAAAACAGGGGTTACCTTTTAAGGTGCAGCAAACTGGACAGGAAACGAGCAGAACGACACCTTCACAACGTTAGGAATCGAACACAAACAACAAGCAAGATGCTTGAGCGGAAATATCAACCCAAACACTAAAGAAAAATAAGTGTCTCCTCTGGTTTTCTTTGAAATGTATTTCTATATATATATGTTGCAGCTAATTGCTTTACAATACCTTTTGCTCTAAAAGTTTTCAACCAAAAAAAAACCCCCCTAAAAATGACAAGAAAAGATGTATTTATAGGGGAAAATTCGGGTTCCTTTTGAGGGGGAAAATGGAAGGGGCTTTGAATAAGAACAAGGGTAAAATCGAGATTCCCCACAAATTCTCAAAATTCAAAACTTCCCAAGGACCAAGAAAAGGCTGGTTTGTGCGATATTTCAACCAAATCCCACAAAATCTGGACGGAGGGATTGGGCGGCTGTTGCAGAGAAAGGTTGTTCGAACTGCTCTGGCAGAGGAAGAAGACACAGAAAGCTACCGGTTCCGTGAACTCGCTGTTCTTCGCGTTTGGTCCAGTCGCGTTGCTGGACTGTTCTGGGTTTCATCGTGATGTGAAGAAGAAGAGCACGTGGGTGGGGTTGGTTGTATGTGTATGTATTGTTTTTGGTTAATTGGGAATTGTTGTATGTTATGCCTTCTGATGGGTTACTTTGATATTGTGATTTGGGCTGCTGGTTGGAAAAATTGGCTGAAAGATTGAATTGGAGGAGGAAGTAATGGGCTGCTTGATACCAACAGGCCCCAAAACTTGGTCTTAAAGAAGTGGGTAAATTCAATTCCAACCAATTTAGTTAAGGTTTAACCATATGAATCTAAATTATAGCCAATTGGATTAAATAAGTTAGCCAAATTGAGTTGGTTTAGCGAATTCGGCTAGAATTAAAATAGGATCAACCAATATAATTAATTCGGCCAAAATTTAAATAAGACGAGCTTATATAAATTATTTAAGGAGCTTCTTAATCTTAACGAAAATGAAAAAAATTAAATCGATTATAAAATAATTAATTTTATTGCAAACTAATTAATTCAAAACATTTCTATTATAAAATAACTAGTTTAATTAAAAACTAATTAACTCGAAACTATAATTTAAAGTCATAAAATATTTAACTAAAATGTAGAATCTTTTGTGATGATTTTCAAATATTTATAAAATAACGTGATTGTAAAAAATATACATATTTATTATTTAAAGTTATTAAAATTATTAAAATGATAATATCACTCTAAAAATAACTTGAAAGTATTTTGAATTTCATAAAATTTATTAATTCAAAGTTATGACCCTTGCTAATAAAGTAGTTAAAAAAAAAAAAAAAACTTTTCGAGATGATTTTTGAATACTCATAAAATGCATTAATTATATACATAACTATATAAAATATATATATATATATATATATTAATTAAAGAAGTGACAAAACTATTTAAAATAACTTGCAAACTATGTTTATTTTATTTTATTTCTGAAATTTTTATAAAACTAATTATTTTAAATCGTTAGAAATTGAAGAAGCGCAATGATTAATTTATATTGTGGAGGTCCAAAATTGGGTGTCAACAGGATGGAAGGACTTTTAGATGGAGAAGCGAGTCATGCGCTAGAAAGGTGTTGAAAGTTCAAGAGATCGGAGATCCTGCGAAGAAAGCACCGCTTGTTAATGAGATGTTAGTTTCTTCTGAAGGAATGATCCCACTTGATCGCTTGTCAGAGTTTATTGAAGGCACTATCAAAGATAAGTATGAAGTCTCCACCAAGTCTTCTCACATGTATGCCATGCCATACACTGCGAGAATTGATAACTTCAAATTGCATACTGGTTATCAACCTCCCAAATTTCAACAACTTGAAGGTAAAGGAAATCCAAAACAACATGTTGCACACTTCGTGGAGACATGTAATAATGCTGGAACTAATGGAGACCATCTCGTCAAACAGTTTGTCCGCTCCCTAAAAGGAAATGTCTTTGATTGGTACACAGATCTCGAACCTAATTCTATTGATAGTTGGGAGCAACTAGAGCACAAATTTCTCAATCGCTTCTATAGCACAAGGCGTACGGTGAGCATGGTAGAACTCACAAATACTCGCCAAAGGAAGGATCAACTGGTTATAGATTTCATAAATCGATGGAGGAACGCTAGCCTAAATTGCAAGGATAGGCTTAATGAAACTTCTGCAATCGAAATGTGTATTCAAGGAATGCACTGGGAACTTCTTTACATTTTACAAGGAATAAAACCAAAATCCTTCGAAGATCTAGTTACTCGTGCTCATGATATGGAGTTAATCATGTCTTCTGCTGGAAAAGATATGACGTATGCCCGAGACCCTCGCAAAGGAAGCGATAAGGAGGAACCCAAGAGATGGAGCAAATTTGTGCCTAGAAATGACATAAATAATCCATGAATGTTAATGTGTCACCTGCGAAGATCACTACGAATGAGGGCATGAAGCAAAATGTGAGAACGACTTTCCAAGCAAGTTCAAATCAAAAGTCGACACTAAGGGAGATGCAAGGAAAAAATTATCCCTTGTTGGATTCTGACGTTTCTGAGATTTTTGATGAGTTGCTCGTGTTAAAGCTCACTGACTTGCCAGAGATGAAGCGACCCAATGAAGCTGGAAAAGCTGATGACCCAAATTATTGCAAGTATCATAGACTTGTGAGTCATCCTCTCGAAAAATGTTTTGTCTTCAAGGATAGAGTGATGTGATTGGTTAACGAAAAGAAAATTGTCCTTGATGATGAGAAGGCTAGTTCTAACCAGATCTCTATCACGTTTGGCTCACTCGATCCGGTCCAAATATATATCTCTGAAAAGCATGAAGAAGAGTCATTGGAGCAGGAAGTTGATATAGATGGTGATGAAGGCTAGATTCTTGTAACTAGGCGAGGACGCAATAAGTCACGTTTACGAAAATAATCATCCGAGCAACCGATTAGAGGGAAAATGGTGAAGAAATTGGAGAAGCAGAAATCAACCAAGCGCCCAAAGAGGGCAAAGGTAGAAGTGCATCACTACCAAAAACCCCAGCGTCCTGTGACTCTAGAGGAATTCTTACCAAGTTCGTTTGACATAAAGTCTATGCAAGACAATGTCGAGGCATCATGTTTCAATGCTGATAAAGCAGAAACAATGAAGGTGCCTCCTGCTGACAAAGAAGGAACAACGAGTGAATCCTCCCCAAAAGTGTCTCCTAATGACGATGAAAAGACAACAAGGGAAATATCGTCAATGATGTCTCATTCACTTTCTGAAACACCTATTGAACCTTCTTCCCAAGAAGCACATGCATGTGATACAAAAATCACATTTACAGATAATGATCTTCTATTTGGTGAAACACTACACAATCGTCCTTTGTATATGGTGGGTCACGTGCTAGAGAAGAAGATAAATAGAATCTTAATAGATGAAGGATCTAGAGTCAACATTCTGCCTATCCATACATTAAAGGAACTCGGCATCACGACTGGAGAACTTAGTGAAAGTCGTCTATTGATACAAGGATTTAATCAAGGGGGGCAGAGGTCCATAGGCTCTATTAAATTAGAGATCCACATGGAAGATTTGCGATCAAGCGCATGGATGCATGTGATCGACACAAAGACGTCATACAATATATTACTTGGCAGACCTTGGGTACATGAGAATAAAATAGTTGCAGATGCTTGAAGTATCTTGAAGCGGGATTGAATGGAAGATAGTTGCAGATGATAATCCTTTCACCGAAGTTGAGACACACTTTGCCGATGCGAAATTCTATTTGAAAAGTTATGTTGTTAAAGGGACCAAATCTAATGATGTAAAACCAATCATGTCCGATAAGGTCATAAGCAAAAGAATTGATGCGGCAGTCGAAAAGGTAAACGTTGACACTAAAGAACTTTGTCCCATTTTTAATGAAGGGAAGATCATGTCTTCGAAGAAGAAGCTGACTTCTAGACTTTGCTATGTTCCAACAGTGAAGAAAGAAGAAGGTCAATCATCTAACCTTCAAGAAAATTTATTGAGAGGGCTAACTCTTCCTATCAGACGGATTGATGCAATAAACTTGTCTTCAAAGCTACCAGAAAAGTCTTATCTCTCAAAATTAAGTGCGAGATGTGGCGCTCCCTACAAAATGCACAAGAGAAGGTTTTGATCCCAATGCTTACAAGTTATTTGTGAAGGCTAGATACAACCCTAATGAGCCATCAATGTTAGGGAAACTTATATCAGAAGATACAACTAGGCAAGCACATAAAGGCCTAGGCTATAGCCAACCGTCGCCAATTCGCATTTCCATAAGAAGGGCAAGCAACAACCATATAACTTTTGAAGATGATGTCGCTACTCCCAACAAAAAGCCTTCCGTCTTTGATCAACTTAGAGAATCGACTGCAAGAACTTCTGTGTTTGAGAAGTGAGGTCCATTGAAGAAAAACAAGAATCTCAGAATTTATTTAAAAGTTACAACGCCTGCTTCACATTTGGTTCGAAAGGATTTCAAAAGTTCGATTCCTTCTAGAATGAGGCGACGAGTGGAACTTGTAGTTTCATGTAAAGAGGAACTCAAGGCAAAGGTTCACACTGTGGCTTACACCAAGGAGCGCGAGGAAAATTCTAAACAAGAAGCTAGAGAAAATCCGTGGTACAAACGCCATAAAATTCTCTATAAAGCTACAAGTTTAAGAATTCAAGTATTCAAGTTCAAGAACGATCAAGATCAAGACCATCGGATTCAAGAACAAGCTTGAAGTCCTTGAATTCAAGCAAAAGTCAAGATCAAGATAAAGTTCAAAGTTCAAATTCATCGAAGATTCAAGATCAAGCTATAAAGCCCTTGAATTTATATTTGAAAAGGCGAATTCAGAGGAATCATAGAGATTGTAACACTCGCACTTTGAAATAATAAATACGGTTCGTTGTTGCTATAATTTTGCGTTCTTGATTATTGTTTTCTCAACGCGAATTTTATTGTCTACAAAATTATTGTGTGAAAATTTCACCAATATGATCATGCTTCAAAATTGATCCATTTATTAGATCCAACGTAAATCTTCAAAAATAAATAGTTTTACTTTTTAACTTCAAAATCCTCAACATTTCAAGCTCAATAAAATCAAACAATGCTGCTCTTCAATTTCTTCAACCAATTGAAACCGAATAACGAAAGATAACTATAGAAGTTCATATGGAACATTACAAATATAATTCCAATCACAAATTAATTAACAACTCTACTTGAGGTAGCAGACCAATAATGTACCGATGGGACCATTATAGATTATCCATTACTAAAACGTGTCAATGATGTACGACGGTTGGTTGAGCATATACTATTAGGATTGAAGGTGTCCAATATTGGCTAAGTATATATACGGATCCGCCTCCAATGAGAGGATTATGAATAATGTATTTTTCACCAATGTAGCTAGAGTGGTAGGCCGTCCATGTCCAACACTTGAGGGGCCGGCTACATCATCATCATCATTATTATTATGATGAGTAGTTGTGGGGAGGATTTTGGGAAGTGAAAGATCCACAAAAGGCAACAAAGGGAAACAAAGAGAGCAACAGGAAACTCAAAATATTAATCGACTTCATCTTTAATTTGAGTGTATTTTGCTTACTCTATCTCCAATTTATAGACCACCACATGTATGTAACAACATTTTTGAGAAACAAAAATGCCTACCTTTTAGGTTAGTGCCATGATTTATCAAGTCTATTTATTTTAGTTTGTTTAATTGATTAAGTAATTAGTTTATTGCTATAAAAAACAATTACAACTTGAAGCAAAAATATTTACATTACACACACACACACATATATATATATATAGCTACAAGATTTTGTTTCCAAATAGTTTATTATGATTAAAAATTAATTACTACTGTTATACTAACCTTTATTGCGTGACTAAAATTTAAATTTAATTAGTCAATTTCCAATAGGTCATAGACTCATAGACCATAGTTGTGTGAAAGTCGCGACAGACAACTGTATATTTAGTTTTTATTCTTTTCCTTTTTTTCTTGTAAATTCTTAACTAAAAAATAAATAGATTCCTTTAAAAATAAATAGACACCTTCGGTCTTCAACAATTTTTCTTAAGCTCAATAAGATCCAACAATTCTTTCAACCAAATGAAACCAAATCATTAAGGATAACAATATAAATTCAATGGAACATTACATATATAATTTCAATCACAAATTAATAAGCAACGGGAAGGAGAAGAAGAAAAAGAGGAGTTTTCTTGCCTTTCATAAAGTTTGGATAGTTATTTTAATTTAATTAATTTAGTTTATCTAAAAGTTGGAATTATTCGAGTTAAATATATAATCTAGATTGACTTACCATTTTTCCCGTACCGAACACACCTTTTGTCCCTTATTTTTCTTTTAATTTGTCTATAAACTTATAGTTTACATTTAAACATAATTAAATTTTAAAATTCTCATATATCTATATAATCTAGATTGACTTACCATTTTTCCCGTACCGAACACACCTTTTGTCTCTTATTTTTCTTTTAATTTTCTATGGAGCGCAATTATGCAAACTATAGTCATAACATACAAATATGATTTTTATGTTTGCTATATGTGAAAGTTGCTCTAATTTATAATCATATAAAGATCTAAATTTATTATTTCTGCACCATAAATTTAAAAAATACTACTTATTATTTTATTTTTTTTTATGTGTAATCAACCACGATATAAATTATGACGAAAGGGGTAGCTTTTTAAACTCAATCATTTATGGACCACAATATGCAATGGTCACCTAACAACACCACTTATCTGAATTAAGAGGTCTACATATTTATTTATTTGTACTGTTAAGCAATGACTCTTAGTTTTGATGTTTTAGATAGAAATATTGAAAATATTTTTGAATTTGGTGTGAATTATTAATTTCGTATTCAAACTATTGATAGCCTTAAAAGCATTCATTTACTTAACTAACTGAACTTAAATACACCATTTTCATCCTATAAACATACATGTACACCTCCTACTTGACTAACTGAACCCTTTTAAAAAAGTAGCGAGAACGTGAAATAATTTCGAATTATTGCATTCTGGATATGTGGATGCAAGCCTAGCTATGTACTGGTGTTGGGGACGTAGTGATTCTTTATATCCACACGTGAAACAAGTGTTTTAATTAGGGTTCATAAAATCAGCAGGTAGGTTGGGTGGGTTTTTTTTTTTTTGGTTTATCATCCGATGATGGGATTTAAATTGGAGCCTAGATTAAATTTGGATCGGGCACTATAGGGTCCATTTGGAGGTGGCGCTCCCAACAAAATTTTCTCCATACCCAGAGCTCGAATCTAAGATCTCTGATTAAGAGTGAAACAGTCTCACCACTGCACCACAAGTCCACAACCCATGCTGGTGGTAGGTTGGTGAATTAATGAGCCCTTGTCTTAATTTAGTTTTTTTTGATCTATTTTATTTAAAATTTAGCAAGGATCGAACGAATTACCTTTCTAAATTATGCAAAAATTAATACAAAAAACCAAACACTATGTTTCTATTTTTTAAAATAAAATAAAATTATACCACTAGACAAAGTATCTACCAATTTTTTATTAAAATAAAAAACTTCAATAGACAAGTATTGCCTTTGCCCTTAATTTGCTATTATAGTATTGTTACCGGAGAAGATGCAGATAAGAAAATTTATTCGGGCGACCTTAGAGCCCTTACAAAAAGGTAGCCATTGTTTTTATGGATAAATCTATCTCGATTTTGCTTGCTATTAATGATTAATCTATCTCCAATTTATACAGCTGCTAAGGGCATTTTTGGCTTAATTAATTCTCTTATAATTATCCCCTTAATTCATTTAGACATTTAAATCCAGACTTGTACCTATTGAACACTTCTATTTTTTTGAATTTGAGCCATTCTAAGATTTTTTTAAAAATCAGCTAAAAATATAAGAATGAATAAAATGTACTAGCGATGACATGACAATTTGACAAATTAATTAAGTAAAATTTACATAAATCTCATAGTGTTTAAGAACTAATTACATCATATCTCTACTTTTTTCCAAATTACAAAAATCATTTAAATTTATAGGAACTCGGATATATCAGAAAATCTGTGGATACATAGCTCACAGATTGCTAATGTTACATTACTTAATAGAAGTGATGTATTCGAAAGGGAAGGGATGTATCCGAGAGAGGGAATAGGATGTACATGAGAGGGGATTAATATTAGCAAAAAAAATTGAAAAATTAACATTGTCAATTTAATTTTTGTAGTTAAGAAATTTTATGAATTTGTGGATAGTCGTAAGTTTGAACTTTTATAGCTATTACTAGATATTAGCCATGACTAGCTTTTAAATTAATAGCTAAAATTTCGTAATTATTTTTTTTAATTTAAAAGTAAGAACTTAAAATAAGTCAAATCAAATATTTTTATGACTTTTGATTCATAATATATATATATATATATATATATAGTAATAAAGTTGAGAAATAACTTTGTAACATTAATTTTTATAGCTAAGAAAGTTAATGAATTTGTAAATAGTCATGAAACTCGAAATTTTGTAACTTTTACAAGATACCATCCTGAAAAGTTTTTCTTTAATTTTTTTTTAAAGAACTTAAAATAAGTTATTCAAACATATTCTTACTTATAAATAAACTCTAATTATGAATTTTAATTTATAAGTTATTCAAACATATTCTAACTTATACATTTTTATTTAAAAAGATTTTTTTATCACCCAACTCCCA
>NW_006239089.1:1054074-1071650 GCF_000226075.1 Solanum tuberosum | reverse complement strand
AACCAATCCCAAAAAATTGAGGGCGTGACGCACATGCTTTGTTTATCTATTTCATATAAATGTAAATTTACGTAGATATAGTGTATTTAGAAAATTATACATAGTTTTGATTTTATGTATCTCGAGATAAATGTAACTGGATGCATCAAAATCTTGTAAGATCCGTAATATAGCAAATTAAAGAATATCTAAATAATTAGCTCTTAAACTAGTGAGGTTTCTTTAAATTTCTCATTATTTTATGAAATAAGTGACAAAAACACACCTTAACTATCATTTTTTTAGTTTCATACCTAAACTATCGAGAGTGTGAGTTTTATACCTAAACTATCACTTATTAATTTGAGAAATAATAAAATTACTCAATTCGTATATTTAAAATGAACAAAATCAACTGAAAGTTTATATGTGTGCGTGGATTATATAGATTACCCAATATGTTTATTCGCATCCCAAATTGGACCACCAATATAAAAATAATATCACTTTCATACATTGATTATTGTATTTATCGCTCCATGTATTGTTGGGCCAAATAATACTAATGTAATTGTCCATAACTAAAACATGCCAATGAAGTAGGATTTGAAAAAAAAAAAAAAACGTAGTTGTCATGCAAAAGCAAATCAATTTGCTACGTACCCTTTTATTATTTTTTTGAGCGATCAAGAATGCAAGGCCAGATTTGAGAATTTCAACAAAATATTGATAAAATAATAAATCCTCAGGGATATTGGAAAATTGTTATACAAATAAATTTCTACAACAGCTATAAACAAAATATTTCTACAATAACAATAGTAGAAAATTCTTGAGGTTTACTGGGCATGACTAATCAAAATTAATTAATATGCAATTGATTAAAGGGAAAATTGTATGAAATAACAAATCGTCTTATACACTTATAATTATACAAATACAGATCTCATTATACAAATTACAATGTATAAATGAATTTATACAAAACTGAACAATTTTTATAAAATTGAATGTATCTAGCGAATTATATAAATCAAAAGCTCCATAGCAAACATAAAATTTGCTATGGAGCGCAATTATGCAAACTTTAGGTATAACATACAAATATGATTTTTATGTTTGTTATATGTGAAAGTTGCTCTTGATTAAACATAAAAGGATCTTATCCATGATATTCACATCACGTAATCAATAACAATGCATATTACAACTTGAACTTAATTGTTACTCCGATGTAGACTCCAAACATCAACTCTAATATTAACAGATGAATAATGAATACTAATGTCCTGACAGTACCGCATGGGATTATATATCCATAAGTAATACGTAACACTTATTAATTACTAAAACTTATTTGAATCAGATTTGATTGTTGAATCAATTGTTTGGAATCAGAAATTCATAAATAAAGAACCTAGCCTTTTTATTCATAAGCATTAATATTACATAGAGTGGATCATAGAAGCATGATTCACATTATTTTAGAAAGCGATGGAGCTAGGTTATACTAATAAGCATAGTAAGGCCATAGTTTAGTTTGGCTACAAAAGGCGTGCTTCTGATCACACACATTTCGTAATAGATATATAATTAACTATGCATCAATATTGTTGTTTACTTTGGTGAAGCCAAATGGATAAGGCTTGTTATTGGTTAAAATGTATGAAGTTCTGCGTTAATTTAAGTCCACAACTTTATTAAGAAAATGTCTGAAGTTGGCCTTGATAAACCATCTCAAACATCAGATAAAAATATTTAATGTTTGACCTTTGTAAAGCCACACTTCAGATAAAAATATCTGAAATCAAATATAAAATTTAAATTTCACTTGTATACGTTTGAAATTCATCTCAAAATAGGTAAGTTTGCAAACACAATGAAAAAGCGGACATAAATTTAACGAAGACATAATAACAGACCCATATTTACAAAACGTAGCACGGGATTTTCATTTAGGGCCTGTTTGAAAGGACACCCTGGTAATTGGATTTGGTGTAATTGGTGTAATTACATTGTCTTGTCCTGTTTGGAAGGACAGGTAATTACTTGGTCAGCAGGTAATTGGTGTAATTGGCAGGGGTAATTACACTCTACAATTCACAGACAGAGACTGTGAATTGCTGGTAATTACATGGTGTAATTACCACCTGATTACTTTTTAATTTTTTTTTTATTTCTATTTTAATTTTTTTTTACTTCTATTATTTTAAGTTCTTTTTTTAACTTTATTATTCTAAAAAATTGTAAAAGTTTATTTTTTATTTTATATTATTATATTTCATTTTCTTCTTATTCTCAACCTTACTTTACGTGATTCTATGTAATTTTTTTGTATTATCTATTTCTTTATGCCATGCTTATTTTCTCATTAGCATAATTTTATTATATTCTAATTTTTAAATTAAAATAGAATTTATTGTTAAGTAAGTTATAGACTTATGCTTTCTTTATTAAGAAAAACTAAAACTAAATCATATTTATTGCTATGTTGAAATTTGTTATAAGAGTATTATGTTAAAATTTTTGTTTTGAATTTATAACTTATGTTATATTTTCAGTTTCATTTGTTTTAGTAATATTGAATCTACATTGCATGTCATTTTTTAATTAGAGTTGATAAATTATATTTTTTTCAAACATTTAATAATTTATGACATTTTATTTATATATTATTCTTTTTATCAAACATGCATTTCACGATGTTCGTAGAAACTTCATACTTTTAGTTGTTACGATCAATTCAATTGAAATATATTAATTTGAAAAAATATAAATCAATTATTTTTTCATAATATTAGTTACAGAAAATATGTTTATTAATTAATATATTTTCAAAAAAGAATATATATCTTAAATATTTAATTTAATGTCATTTATAAAGTTTCTTATTTGTCTAGTATAAATTTTAAATAATTAATTTTTATTTTAAAAATTTATTATAATTTTATGATTGCAATTGTGCATCCAAACAGAACATGTGTAATTACGCTGTGGCATCCAAACAGGACATGTGTAATTACACTACACTGTGACAACCAAACAGGTCAGTGTAATTACTAGGCTGGTAATTACTACCCTAGTAATTACACCAATTCCAATTACCAGGTGGCTTTCCAAACAGACCCATAGCGGGAGTGTCTTTTGTTTTTTTTCTTTTTCAAAACGCGTATGAAATTTTTACTCAGAAGCGTAAAATTTTGCTCAAAATTTTATGTAAGGTTCATGCTGATTTTTGAAAATTCAATATAATTACAATAATATTTTGTATAACTTTCATACAAGATTTATATAAATTTAATACAGTACTACAAAAACTTGCAAACTTTAAAATACAATATTTACACACTTCATCATATAATTATAATACATTTTCATACATTTTTCGAACTTGGGTCTCGAGTTCCTTTGTGTTTATTTGTTTATGATTAGGAGGCGGCTATTGGTATACTATAGGTTGAGATAATTATTTTTATAATATGATCAACTAATATTGAATGAATGACCAACATGAATTGTGATGCAGTGCTGAGACTGGTTCACCATTAATTAGAGATCTCGAGTTTAAGTCCTAGATATGAAGAAAGTCTTGTTGGAAGTGCTATCACCAATAAATTTTACAGTGCGCGGTCCAGATTTAGTCCCAAATTTTCCATTCTTATCGTCAACTCTAGTTGCAGTTGCACTGTTGCAGGCCAATAATGGATATATTTTAATGTGCTCACGGGACCATTAGAGACTAGCCAAAACTAAAACGTGTTAATGTACGACATCTCCTAAAATTTGGAGTAAATTTAATTTAGACTTGTTAAAATTGAACATATATATGAATAAATGATGAAGTGTTAAATCCTATGATATACTTTCAATCTAAATTTAAAGAAATTTATGCATATTTTCAATTAGTGTTTTTTTACGTAGATAAGTTTTTAATATGCCTCAATAAAATCTCAAATATGTTCAATTTGTTCCACTAGAGACTCATGAATATAGCTAAAAGGAGGTGATATATTTTATGCTATTAATTTAAAATACGACGATGGAAAATGTTATAATAATCTGGCCTGAAACTAGGACTGAGCGTTCGATCGGTTTGGTTTTTCAATTTTTTGTTTGGTGAGAATGTTAAGCGAAACCGAACTAAAATAAATTCGATTCAGTTCGATTTTCATAATTTCAATTCAATTTATTTTGATTCAATTTCCACTTGAATATAATCATATTGGACCCTTTTCTAATCATCATTCATCAGTAAAGCTTAGGGATATCCCGCCAGCCATGATACATATGAGCCTCATTAGAAATAACAATGTGTTTAGCTAATGCATCTGCAACTTGATTAGCTTCTCTATGACAATGATTTACTTCATAATTCATCTTAGCAACACTTGTAAGATGTGTTCCACAACACCTTTGATCTTCAAGTTGGAGGCGTGTCCATTCCTTACCGTATCAACCACCATTTTTTAGTCTAATTCAAGATAGCAATCGTGAAATCCTTATTGTGGATGATGATATCTAAATACAGATGCTCTTAATTACATCAAGCACGTTACCATAAAATAAACAAAAAACAAGAGTCGCCACTTAATCTGTTAAATTTATAAAGATTTAACAGATTAAATCTTTATAAATTTAGAGAAAATGAGTAAGAGGTTCCCATTTACGCTTCTAGAAGGTTTTTAAAGCATTTGAAGTGCCCACTAACACGCGATTATCCTACGACTTGACAAATTATTTGACTTTTAACCAACTTTGAAAAATTAATAAAGTAAACAAAAATCCTTTTTACAATACCACTTAAAAAGGAAATGAACTTAAAATGACTTCTTCTTTTCTTTTTTTAAAGAAAATAATTTCCATCGACAAACAATTAAGTAAATACCTCAATTAACATAAAGATAGATGACCTTTTGGCTACCTTGGAAAATGTTTAAAGAAGATAAGATATTTAAGAACGTTTGAGAATAAATTAACATAAACACTTGAGATGATATTGGAAAGAAAGTAAAATTTGTCAAATGAATATAAGCGCTAAATAAAATCATTCAAGTTTTATAAATGATCATAAACAAAGTGGTTCCTCTTCTAAGGGATTTAATTAAGTTAACCAAAGTTAGAATCAATTTAAAACAAACAAAGATACATGGCAAAATTAAATTAGAGGAGAAAGGAGCTATTGGGCCTTTTCCAAATTTCATTTCTCAGGCCCAAATCCAGTTACTGTTCGCCTGGACCAGAATTTGGCCCAAGTTGCTGCTGCAATTTTGGGCTTTTCGCCCATTTTCATTCCTGTATCACAGTGTATACAGTAGTGTATCACATTCCATTTTTTCTGCTTTGCAAGACCTGTTTCAGCTTCCAATTTACCGCAAAGATGAGGATGACTCGAAAGACTCAAAGATATGCGAGGGTGGAGTCCGAATAGACTCGAGTTGATGTCATCTTTTTTGGGGCAGGAACTGGAAGTGAAGCTTTTACACCACTATGAGCTTAACTCGAACAATAAGAGAATCGATACAAAAAAAAAATTAGCTCTCGATTTTTCATCCTTTCGATCACAAAAAATATAAACTTCTGTTTTTAGAATGTAAAAATCTCTTGCTTTCCCCTCTCAACTCTTAAGACTTTCTTACTATTTCACGCACTTTTTCTAACTCCCTTTTTTTTTCACCCCAAACACGAAAGAAGATGGAGGTTTATATAGAGGGAATTTGGGTTAGAATTAGGGGGGTAATCCGTTGGAAAATTTGAAAATTTTCAAAATCCTTTAAGAGGACAAATTGTAGGTGAGAATAGGTATAGAGTGACCTTTTCTGATTGATTTGAAGAGATGGAGACATATTGGAGACCATTAATGGCGGAATCCATCGAACAAAACTTGAACCCCATGATTTTTTCGAGTTTCTCTTTCTTTTCCAAGGCCAACAGTGGAGAGGTGACTTGGTGCGTCTCTGACATCATCGAAAAAGGGGAAAGGGACGTTGGGGCGAGGAGATGGCCGCTTATCCACCGGCTTTTGTGCCAAATCCGGCGGATTTTAGAGTGAGCGAGGTGAGGTCGGATGTACGGTATTGTACACTGATTGTTGTTGGATGCGACTTCTCGCTGGGAAGAAGACACTATGCGGGTCGGGTCGCCAAAAGTGTGGGCTGGGATTTTGGTATGGCTGCTGAAGGTTTTGAGACAAGTTGGGCTCAAAGTTGGTCTCCAAATGGGTTTAAAGTGAGGTAGAAAAGAGATTAGATTGGAAATTGAGAATTTGACCCAATTGATTGCAATTATAGCCAATTGAACTTAAGAATATAACTAAATTGAGCTATGAAGTTTGTTGCCCTTTTGATTCCAGACTCAAGTTTTTTCCACCTTTGGTCCAAATCAACTTCGAATTGCTCCAAATTTGATATGCAACCTTCTCATATAAATCACGACAACTCTTCAATTATTAGATTCAATCTAAATCTTCAAAAATACATAAATGTCTTCAATATTCAACAAAAAAATTGTTAGAGTTATCTTATCAATATTATAACATTATTTAGTATCTAAACTCCTAGCTCGTCTCATCCCAAGATTACTTTGGGCAGATCATTTTCCTACTCATCATCTAAACTCCTAGGTTTTTTTCCCTTATATATATGATGATGCGATCTCCTTTTGTATTACTATTAATTGTGCAACAAGTAACGATATCTAGACCTGATTAACAACAAATACAAAAGTAACCCTAACTTAAAAAGAAACCACAAACTAAAGAAATTTATGTATTTTTGAATGAAGAAGGTAAGGTAAGGTAATAGGATAATTGCTAGCTTGTTTATTTATTGATAAGCATACATTAAATTACATGGAGCGATAGAAGGATATATCGACTTTATTTAAAAAAGCTGCAAGCTAGCCAGCTAATTAGCATTCTACGCCTTGATGAACACAAATGGAATAAAGTCCTTATCGTCATCGACAGTCACCAGACGAGGATATCCATTTTTAAAGTTGCTGCCGATATTTTTGCACTGAAGATGAGAGGGACAATGCAGTAACTTGTATACATTTTTCATACCTCGTATCACCAAGTCAGTTTTCTTGATCTTGAAGATGTCGTTTTCATTTCCTACGTTACCACCAGTTACCACCAACTGTTCATCATTAACTTTCCAAACAGTTTCGTCAACACACAACTTTGTTGTTTTAACAAAGAACTTGATATAAACAGCAGTCATTAGACGCACCACATCACCATCATCCGACTCCGACTTACGAACGAACATGACGGGCGTGCCTTTTCCCAAAAATTGGGGAATCGACATGTGCTGTAACACGGCGTTTGGGCATTGAAGGTTTCCAATATTGTTCAAGTATACGGCTCCGGCCCCGAGGAGAGGATTCTTAATAATGTACCTCTCACCAATCCTCAGCGGATTGCCATCTTGGTCATAAACTTCAGGGAGTACAAGATTATCATGACAAGTTGTGGGGAGGACAATTGGATTCTCAGAAGTGAAAGATCGAGCAAAGGCAACCAAAGAGAGGGTACTTGAAAGCAAAAGGAAACTCAAAATATTAATCGACTTCATCTTTCTTTGTGTGTTTTGCTTGCTATGAGTTTATGTCCAATTTATAGAGCTGCTAAGGGCATTTTTGGCAAACAAAAAATAATACCTACTACCGCCTTAGACACCTCAAATAAGTTTTATTCATTTTAAATACCTAATATCAAGCTTCAATATTAAGTCACTCTTTACACTTTTTTTTTTTTTTTTAACGATCAACAAAAATATATACATAATATGTGTTACACTGAATAACATGCAGGTAAAGTATCAAATTCGGGTAAGGAATTCTATTGACCGAGGGAAAGGTATTAGGCATCCCTCGAGTTCCGTGGTTCTAGCACGGTCGCTTTTATTGACTTATACTTGACTTTTATTATTATTATTATTATTATTATTATTATTATTATTATTATTATTATTATTATTATTATTATTATTATTATTATTATTATTATTATTATTATTATTATTATTATTATTATTATTATTATTATTATTATTATTATTATTATTATTATTGTTTGGATAAATTGTGTTTTAGGCCATGGTTTACTTATATTTTTTATTGTGCATTTTTATTTGGTCTCGACCTATATACGTAACCGCATTCTTGATCTTGGCGTTTAGAGACATAACTGTCTTCTTTGCATCGCACCTAATGATTGTCTATATGTCTTACTTTGAATTAATAAAAGTTATCTATATTTTTTACCAAGGTGTGTCACCGCATTCCTTGAGTTTCTTTTACAGCCTCAAAAAGATGTGTAACCACATTCTTAATTGAAACAAATATTTTTAACAGTCCTAAAATTCATATAGTCATTAAAAAATTAATATTTTGTCCCTTATAAATAAAACCAAATAAAATAAAATAAATCTAAATGTTGAGAATAGAATATATAATTCTGACATCATTTCTATATCCTTTTATTTTATGCTATTAATAATAATTTCTTTAAATTTTTTATCCTAACTATATCTACTTTATCATTATTATCTAAATCAAGACAAGAACAATGTCATGATCCGTTCATTTTTAAGAGGTCACAACTAGCGAATAGAAATAAATAAAATAAAAAGTAATCATTGTTAAAGCTACCTTCATTCATTAAACAGAAATATAATAGCTAACAAATTGTTCATTTCAATCAAATTACGAATAAATTAAAAAAAATAGGAAAACATGTCATAAAACTACATCAAATTCCATAAATAGATTAAAGAAATAAGGAGAAGTTGAATACCGCAAAATCTTGACCGAACCTTGATTAGAACACCCACAAATTTTTGTAGGTAGTTTGTGATGGTATATATGTTGTGTTTAAATAAAAATAGTAATGAAAAGGGAAGAAAAGATGTGAATGTGTTGGTAAATTTTTTATGATCACCCCCTTTGGTGTGCAGCGTGTGCGTGTGCGTGTGTGTTGTGTATTTTGTTTTTGTAGTCTTTTTCTTCTTTTCGTTTTTCTGTACGTTTTTTGGTATGTAGGAAAGATTGTGTAGTGTCTGTATAGGTATGTGTGGGTATTGTAGTATGTATATAGGTGTAAGGGAGGGGCCGTACGTGTGTGGAGAGGGAAAATGGTGGGGTGGTGAGTGTAGTGGGGTGTAGTATAGGGATAGTGGGGTTGTGGTGGGTAGGGGTGTTCATGGTTTGGTTTGGGTCGGTTATTGGTCAAAACCAAAATCAAACCAACTTAATCGGTTTTAAAATTATCAAAACCAAACCAAACCAAATATAATATACATTTATCGGTTTGGTTGTTTTCGGTTTTGGTTTGGTTTGGTTCGGTTATTCGGTTATTAACCATACATAAAAATAAAATAAACAATTCATTCAAAACATGAAAAAAGTGACAACAATCCATTCAAACAAAAAAATAGTTAGAATGACTGGCATTACAGAACTTTCGATTATAGAATTTACTGAATAAAACTTCAAAATTCACTATTTTGGCATTGAAGGAAGAGACATGACATTTTTAGTCCCACAAAGAATGTTCATAGACACTCATATATATGAAACCAATAAGAACCAAACCAAAACCCAAATTAAATCGGTTCATTTAATCGGTTTGGTTTGATTTTTTCGATTTGGATCGGTTTTTATCCAAACCATGAACACCCCTAGTGGTGGGTATTGTGCAGGTTACTTAGATTATTATTTTTTATTTTTTAAAAGAAAGGAATAATAATTAACTATATATATAAATAATATATTATAATAAAATATCAATTAATTATTTTAAATTAATATAAATCTAAAAAAAAGTCAAATAGCTAGTAAAAAAATATAATTAAAAAATACTAGCTTATTTATAAAAACTTAATTTTAAAATAATATATATTTTTTGTAATCTTTCATTTATTTTTTAAAAATTGAAAATAAAACCTACCTTAAAGTGTGACTCTATTTTTTTGTAGTTTTCAAATCTTTTAAAATAAACTTAATAAAATAAGGTAAAATTCAAAATATTTAATTTAGATTTTTATAAAATATTTGAGCTCTAAAAATGGTGTTAAACTTAAGTTCAGTCAAAAATTACGTGTCTATAACTATTTTAACAAATAATTAAAGGGAAATTTAGCAATCTAGTCAACATACCTAACATAATTAGTCAAAATGACTACAGTTTAAAATATTTATTTGAAGGTTTGACCAAAATAATATAAATATAAAACAAATGAACAAAAGTAATACATATTCTTAAAAAGTAACCAAAATAGTATAAACTCTACCATGAGTAACGTTTTATCTATTATTTTATTCATAAAAATTAACGGATAGAAAACAGAGAAACCAACTACCATTAACATAAATCGTTACTGTTGATAACGTAATTTGGGAAACTACATTTTTGAAAAAGAGATTGCAGTTGTACTTGTAATATTTAATTCACAATATGTTTTAAATAGTATTAATTGAATATTTTAAATTTTTTATTTAAAATTATTTATATATATATTTGTGTGGTAATAAATCATTTGAATAATTGTAAAAATGAATATTTGATAAATGTTTTATCAATATTGATAAATTTTAAGTGGTGTTGATTAAATAATTTATTTATTTATTATCCAAAATATCTCTATATTTATGAATTAAGATAAAGGTGAAAACAAACAACTAACTATACCTTGATTTTTTTTTTTTAAATGACAACTATTTTGAACCAATTATTTTTCACAAAGACAACAAGTAAAGTGAATGGAATAAAATACAGTGTAATTTTTATTATTTTAAACAAGCAAGTCAGTGTAATCAAAATCTTGGTAATTAGGTCAAATCTAAAACTACAAAATTTACCTTGAATTAATTTTTTATTTACACCATTTTAAACATAGAGAAACTGATAATATTTTCACAATTCTAACATATGCCAACAAGCATAAACATCGAAGAAATGACATTATTCATATCCATGCTAAAAGTAAACGAATAAAGAAAAAGGATAAATTTAATTAAAAGAAAAATTAGAATGCAAGCAACTGACATAAGTTGAAAGCAAATTCGCTACTGCTACTAATGTTTTATGTTAACGTCCGTTCTTTTTTCACTTTCTGTTCATCAATTTTTTATGAATAAAATAATAGGTAAAACGTTATTGGTGATAGCGTTTATACTATTTTGGTTATTTTTTTTAAATGTGTATTACTTTTGTTCATTTATTTTATATTTGTATTACTTTGATCAAAACTTCTATTTATTTAAAATGTCAAAATGTCAATACTTTACAAAATAATTGTATTCAAATATTAGTATTTATTTTACCCTTTTTCCCCAAAACAGTCCATCATTGGACAAATTCTAAACCAATAACAGATAAAAAAGGGAAAAAAAAAACTACCGATTAATCTTTTTCCCATCATTCACGTTTCTTTTCCCCCATCATTCAAGTTTTATATTTTCTCTTTCTTCAAATTTCTTTGCAGGTCAAGAAATACAAATTATGAATGGTTCTTCTAATTAATATCTCAATTGTTAGAGGTAATTTTGATTATTTAGTGATATTTATGTTGATTTTGTTTTTAAAATTACCGATTATCTTGTATTTCGGATTTTATATATTACGGATTTTTTGTCAATTTTTTTGATTTTTATGTGAGTTTGGTTAGATAAGCAGGGCCCATTCGGGGGTGGCGCTCCCAACGGGATTTTCTCCATATCCAGGGCTCGAACCCGAGACCTCTAGTTAAGGGTGAATCACTCCCACCAATGCACCACAACTCATGTTGGTCCTAAAGTTATTATTATTAAGTAGGTATGTACGTTCAAAATAATTCTTTAAAAAGTGATCATATCCGATCTTAATCAAATACAACTCTAACTCCAACTTAAAATTTTAAAATAATACTCCCTCCTTGCCCTTTTAGTTGTTATGCTGCACTTTTCAAAAATTATTTTGAATTATTTTCCAATTTAAATTAGATTACATTAAAGATATTTTAAATTAAAAAGTTAGATATATATTTGAAAGGTATACATAAAGTACTATAAATTGCAATTTTTGAATATCAGTATGATGAAAAAATATATCGTAAAATGTTACTCAAAGTTCTTATTATTTAATTCTAAAAAAAGAATCATACAACTAAAAAAGGATGAAGTGAATATAAATATATTTAATTTTCATGATCAAATGCATACTAAAATATAGTATTAGTCAAGTTGCCAATCGCCATAATGATGAAAAGGAAACAGGTGAATGCAGCTCATATCACTGAAAATATAGCGCTTTATACTTCATCTTTTCAGCACTACCAGCGTATAAAAAAATGAAAATGTGTAATTTTCAAGTTTAATACTAAGAGCCGTAGAGAGTTTGTTTTCGATAAACTTGAGGGAGGAAAGCAAAACTAAGGCATTTACAAATGAATAAAGATGAACTTATATGCTTTGGTTATAAAAGTAGTCTGACATTATTTGTTTGTAAAATTTGGATGCAGTTAAACATGGCTATTAAAGAATCACTTCGACTGTATCCACCAGATCCTATCATTGAACGAATGCCTTGTGAAGATATGATTTGTTAAACATTTTAATTTTTTAATAAAATATGTTTTTTTTTCAAAATAAGTATTTTTGATCTCATAACAATTATGCGGCTTTTAACCATGGTTATAGTTATACGGATTGGGTTATCTATAGAAAAGTTAAATATATGGAACAAATCAAATTCAAATCAAACCTATTAATTAGCTAGCGATTGAGACGTAATAATTTTTTATATGTACATTGTGAATCTCACGTACTCAATGGTCCCGTAAATCTTAATCATATTTTGGATAAAAGCCACCTAGCTGCTTAGAGATTTAATAATTTTGGATGTATTTGATATTTTCCCTCCGAACACCTTATCTTCAGTCTCACTTCTCGCAGTGTCTATTTTCCTCACCCCCACACTTTTTATTTTATTATTGTGTGTTTTAATATATTTATCTAGATTATATATAAATATTTTTAAAATAATATTTTTTATTTATCTACTAAACAAATAAGAATTTTATTTTCTTGAGGAACATCTTTCAAAAAGAATATTTTCTTTCGTAACGAATATATCCTGAACAACCACAAAGGTTAATATCAACATTTTGATTTTAATTGAGTTGAAATGTTTAGAAAGAAAAACAAAGCAGAAATAATTAATTCTCTCCTAATTTTATAAATTGACAAATAATTTAAGAAAAATATTTTTAAAATATGAACGACTAATATTGAATGAACACTAATCATCAAAGAAATAAAAGAATAATTAAGTAGCCAAATTTTCCGTTCTTACCATCAACTCTACTTGGAGTTGCACTGTTGCAGGCCAATAATGGATATATATATTATATACTAATGTGCCGATGGGACCATTATTAGACCATAGTTAAAACATGATAATGAAGTACGATGGTTAATTAGTTTCTTTTCCCAGTTGCAGTAGGCCTAATTAATATATTGTAAAGTGATTCTATTACAATAGTGAAGTAGAGAGGTGATTTTAAAGCTATCAATAGTTCGAAAACGAAATTAATAATTCATATCAAATTCAGAAGTATTTTCAATATTTTTGTCTATATATCATCTATTCTCAACTTTTAAATTTGAGAGTTCATAAACAATATATGTCCTCTCAGTTTTTAAATTCGTTCAACTTCACCATTATTAACATTGTGAAATTAATTCAATGTCAATTGTCCGTATTATGGACAAACCCTAAATTACATAAATTAAAACAAAAGATTATACAATAAAATTAATTTAGTACTAAAAATAGCGTAAAAATTGAGGGCTGAGACTAACGAACATGGTTAATTAAAATTGAGGAACATCGTATCTTTTTGGCCTAAAAGATATTTGAATACTAGACTAATATATATTCACCATTGAAGATAAATACCAACGGGCTAACAACCAAGTTATTTTCATTTTTGTCATGTAATCTTAGTTTGTTAAAGCCAAAAATGAATATTAATGTCTTGACGGGACCGCATGTGTTACTATCCCATTATTAAAATGGAGTCCGAAATTAAAAGGGCAATAAAATTTTTCGAAAATTTCAAAAGGACAACTAAATTATTTATGAAATCAAAATGGCAATAATTTTTAACGGCGTCTAAATCAGAATTTTCACCGCAAGACACAAATCCATAAACCTTACACGGTGCATCAGCTTTTAGCCTTGTAAGACTCATCCCCGCGAGCCTTACAAGGCGCAAGGCAGGCTATTTTTTTCAAAAAAAAAGTTTTTATTGTGTTCGGTCCTTAAGGCTACACGTTGCAAACTCGACCGCTCATTTTTTTTGTTAGATAATTAAAAAAATCTGACTATTTAGTTGAGATGTTAAATCATCCAACTTTAAATTTATCGAAAATGCAGTACCTTTTTTTTTTTACAAAAATACAATCTATTTTAGTCGGTTATTTTTTTAAAAAAAATTTATGCCTTTTGAGTAGGGGTGTACATGATCGGATTGGTTCGTGTTTTTCAAATATTAAATCAAATTATTTGTGTCGAATTTTTAAATCTATAAACCAAACCAATAAAACTCGGGTTTTTTCAGATTTTTCGGGTTTTTTTCGGTAAAGTATTCATACAAACATATAATTTACTTGTACTTTAAATATATATTTCTTTTAGTCCTAACAAAATACAACTATCTAAGGTGTTTCTTAAGAAAATAACACAAAATACGATATGAGTAATGACACTAAAATGTCCAATTAAAAAATAATAATAATGAAATCACGTAAAACAAATATTACAAATTAACAAGTCATAATGAAGATGATCATAATTTAAAAGTACTAAATCATGCTAAAATAAGTTTAATAAGTATTAGTTACATGACTAAATATTAAAGAAAAATTAAAATTAGATTATGTATTTGAATTGTCTAAACCAATGTAAAACCAAAGAACAAAATATTACAATATTATTGTCATTCTTAGTGTTGAATTGATTTTCTTTTTGCATTAGTATTAATTTCATTTTTGATTTAAGCTTTATTATAATTACCAACATTTGTGGACTATAATCTTTATTGAACCATTCAGAATTATAAGTTTCAAACTTGAAATAATATACTAAAAGATAAAAACTATGAAAAAGTATAAGAAATATTTAAAAATTATATCAAAGTAAATATTTTTATGTAAAAGTAAATTTAAAATTATATATATAATGTCGGGTTGGTTTGGTCTCGGGTTGATTTTTTTTAGTTAAAATCAAACCAATCCAAATATAGTCGAGCTTTTTATTCAATACCAAACCAAGTCAAACCAACCATTAATCGTGTTTTTTTTCTCAATTTGACTCGATTTATAATTTAATTCGATTTTTGATTCGATTTTATACCCCTACTTTGAGTTATCAAAATAGGATTTCTATTGACCGTAAGTTTAATTTGATAATGCAAAAAAATTTAAAATAAATAAATTGTATATTGTAAGTAATGCACATTTCAACACACGTATGACGTATGCATATTAGGGGTGAAGCTATATAGTTCTTATGACACTTGTTTAAGCTTGGTTTTCTAAAAGAATGACACTTGTTTAAGTTTGGTTTTCTAAAAGAATGTTTGGATGTGTCGTTTGTTTAAATATAATGTTTATTTTGATGATTAGTTAAATTTAATTTATATTATTAAATTTATTGTTAGGTAATAACGTGATTTTTCATTTTATGTAATGGCTGATTTAGTATGAATGTATGGTCATAATTTATTTTTTTTGTTTTACTTACTATTTAATAATTGTATTTTATTATTTACTTTTTTTTTTATAATAAATCTACTCCGCACTCTATTTTTCTGGTGTGTTCATCTTTTTGATTTTTTGACATTATGTAATTATCGAAAAAAATACAACTTAATATCGTACGATACAATTTAATATAACATAATATAAT
The DNA here is from genome assembly GCF_000226075.1 of Solanum tuberosum. Classification (NCBI taxonomy): domain Eukaryota; kingdom Viridiplantae; phylum Streptophyta; class Magnoliopsida; order Solanales; family Solanaceae; genus Solanum; species Solanum tuberosum. Next base: position 1,055,719 of record NW_006239089.1, on the reverse strand, counting down.
ATATATTATAAAATGACATGTAACAACCATCCAAACAAAGTATAAATATATAGTTTCATCAAAAGTTATAGTGATAAAGTGGTAAATTTCGTAGTGAGGTTTAGATTCGAATTATAACAACGAAGTGATCACTTTTTAATAAATAATATTTTATACCTTTAACATGAGTTTTTTAAAGAAAATTGAACTCAAATTAGCGGAATCTCAGTACGAATATTGAGCCTAAAAAGTACTCTATAAAAGAAGCTCATAAATAAATAGTCCATTTAATGGCAAATTTTATCCTTTTGTCAATACAAAAAAGTCCATGAATAATCTTTTCCGATATTTGGTATTGCATTTTAGTTCTAAATTAAACACCTTTTACCTGATTTGATTACAAATATATAATAAATTAGGAAATTAAGTCGCGCTACGTGCAGTATAAAAAATATTAAATTATAAAATACTTTTAATATTGTTTTGTTTTCTTAAATAAAATTATAATATTATTAATGTTTTTAATGATTTTTTCGATCTTCAAATCCAAATAAATTATATTACAAATTCAAATACTTATATTTGTAATTTTGAGTTAAATTCACGGGATATTGATTTTATCAACAAAAAAAACAAAAGAATCCTTTGGCACCATCTAATATACCTATTCTTTTATGTTAGAGTTATTATAATTGAAAAAAATTATGAATTTAGTATCCATTTGAATGTGTTCTTTTATAGAGTTATGACATGATAATAAAAATTAAAATAATAGATTTAACAGAAAAAAAGAAAAAAAATGAAGGAATATATACATTTTATAGTAGATAAATAAAACAACGGTTTACTCATTGGTGCAAGGATGAGCTTAAAGTTTGCTTTCACTAAAATTATGTTATTCTCTAAGATAAATGCATAAAATGTAGAACTAACATGCAATTAGCATAAAATATAATAGATCTATGAATGAAAAAGGGGATAATTTCATACACTTTTCTTTGAATTTGACTTTTTAAAATGGTTCGAATTTGACTTATAACACTCGCCTCTTAAAATTTATGATATTATACTTCTCTTATTTTAGTTTTATTGTTATACTTCTTTTAACCTATTAAATATCTCAATTATATGTTTGGACTTATCTGTCTGTCACTCCCCGAGCCTACACCCTGGGCGGAACTGGCACTCGAAGACCATTGCTGGCCTCAAGTGAACTCTTGGCCTGGCTACTTAACTCAGCGGAAGACTTAACTCAACACAATATAAGTTCATAAAACAACCTAAATGATAAAATCTGGCCAAAATGGCAACTTATGTCTCAAAATAGAATATCTGTAAATACATAGATGAGAGACTCATAACTACTGTCTAACTGTCTATGAAGCCTCTATAATACTGAGATGGATGTTGGGACAGCCCCACAACATCCTAATAAAGAAAAACTAGAAAAGCGAATAAAAGAGTCCTCCGGAATGCAAGGAGGCTCACCACTGACTCTAGAGTGCTCGACTAGATCAACGGCACACTGGATGCTGATCCTGGTTACCTGCGTCTGCATCATAATAAGATGCAAGCCAACTGGCATCAGAACATTGAATGTACGAGTATGCGAGTTGGAATGCTAAACAACAACTTAAGCTTGAAAGGAGTAAGAAGGAACACTTAC
>NW_006239089.1:1050996-1053130 GCF_000226075.1 Solanum tuberosum | reverse complement strand
GGGGCGCCAGCCCTCAAACTTCAGAGGACCAGCTGGGGCGCGCTGGCTGGCGCTTCGCCCCAAGGGGTGCACTTTACAGCCCCTTTTGGGGCACGCTGGCTGGCGCGACGCCCCACCCCTTTCCCCAGGTCTTTGGCAATTTTCTTCTCCGTTTTTCATCTCTAAACCCTCCTAACTTCCATGGTTCTTTCCCCAAACATTTAGGATCAAAAGTACTCTCAACTTACAACAGATCTAACTCGAAAATCCACCCGGAAACATGAATCAAATCAACAAGAAACTTCAACAACACAACCAATCAAGAACTTAACGACGTCCTTCAAGAACTTCACTTTTTAACATGTAAACAACCTAAATTCGCTGAATTGAAACAAGTTGGTATGTGGGTGAGCTAACCCATCACTAAAAGATCTCACATACCTTAATACGGATCACCCCCGACGAATTTCACTCCAAAAGCTTGACGTTCTTGGCGAAATCTTGGCTTTTCTCCCTTTCTTTCTTCTTCTCTCTTCTCCAAGCCCTAAGCGTATTTCTCAATTCTCCAAACTGACTAAGTAATATTTTTACCCCAATAGATCCCTAAAAAAGAATTAGGAAATTAATTAGAGAAAAGACGACTTTGCCCTTCCCTAAATCCGGATTGGAACTTTTCTCAATCCAACATCCCAACTTACGAAAGACCTATCTCACTCATACGATGTCAAAATCGTGCAAACTCAACGTCGTTGGAAAGATCTCTCCAAGGGATTTCCAACCATATCAAGAGCTGCTCCTAACTCATCCTGAGCTAGGAGTTATGGCCGTTTGAAAATGGCCAAAACTCACTTTCTTAACTTAGACAATTTCCAGATTTCCTTATTCTTTCCAAAAATCAATATTTTCATATTTTAAACTCTTTATAGTCGTTTCTAGGTGCGAGATGTTACATTGTCCCTTAAAGAAACTCAATAATCTCGTTCAAAGAATCTTCTAAGTAGCATTACACATATGGATGAAATTTTCATCTAATTTCTTAAATATTAAATGAAATGTTTGATAAAGTGAATAGACAAAAAATCATTCATCTCCCTAAAGAGAGTACTATTAAAACCCTTTCATGAATTGGTTTCAATCTATTTCATTAGCTGCAATTGATCAACAACATAAAGATGAAAAAGATAATAAACTAAACTACAATTTCTTATCTTTGTAAACAAACATATATGTAAGGATGAAAAAATGGAATACAAATTGACGGAATAGTTACAAGAGTGGTATTAAAATTAATGGCAGTACAATAATAAAATTGAAAATTCAATAATCGTTCCCTTATTATATAACTTATAACTACTGCTAAATTAAGATTACAACGAACTCTTCAAGAACCCAAATTAAGTGAAAATAGTGAGTAAGAAAGTAAAGATATATGCACTAATAAGAACATAGTTAGGAATACTTATCGACACACTTTTTCATTTGAAGCAAAAACACATGAAATTTATTAATTTGTTTGATAATTAAAATAAATTATAATATTTATTATATCTCATAAATTACAAAAACCTCCATCTATTCATATTTTCTACTTAAATGACATATCTCCTCAACTCCTTTCTATGATTCTCTTCATTACCTATACATTTAGTTTTTCCAAAATATAATGACTTTAAATTTTAGTTCAAATTTATAATATAGAAAGTTCATTATAAAAAAAATGTAGTGCCTTTATAAAAAAAAAAGAACTTTCAAAACTCGAACTCTATATATATTTGTTAAAGATAGATAAATTTTTATTCACATTTTGAGAAGTACCTAAAACTCATTGAATAGAAGGGCACCTTTTTAATTATTTCTTTGTAGGCTTTAGATATTGTGCATCACATTAAGTGCAAGTGCTATTCTAATCCATATTATGAAAGGACATTTTATCTATAGCTTTATCTTCCAAAAAATTTATTCTCTTATGTGTGTCATTTGCCTTTTCAAGAAAACGTTTGGCATTTATTTTGGTTAGGTACTTTTGCAGTTGAAGAGGCATGATAGTAGTAATAAAAAGGGATAAGGGTCTGGAAAATATCCTAACTTTGGTCGAATTTGTTGTTGCGATACTAAACTTTCATGAGGACCTATTACCTCCCTAGACTATTTAATA
>NW_006239089.1:1036858-1050803 GCF_000226075.1 Solanum tuberosum | reverse complement strand
TATTAAATAGTCTAGGGAGGTAATAGGTCCTCATGAAAATTTAGTATCGCAACAGCAAATTCGACTAAAGTTGGGATATTTTTCAGACCCTTATCCCTAATAAAAATGATTTAGTAAGTCTTGCAATATGATTTTAGTTAAAAGGCTTTTATTGAAATAAAATTTGAAGACAAAAGTTATTGAAACAAAAGCCAAAAATCTCACAATTAAATAAAGATATATAATATAATAAAAAAAAACCTACGCTAGCATCTTCTCACACCAGGCGACTCCTATGGAGTTTTAGGCCTCTATGGCCGAAACAGTCTCTCCCCAGCCTCGAGCTGTGGACGAAACGCCAGAAAAACCTAGTTATGCATCTATTTCTAATCCATCGACTTACACTCAAAAATCTGATGGAAAACTTCCACTAAAATTAAAACCTGTGATCTATGTTCATGGGGAACCTACTATGAGTTTCAACTTTTTGGATTTGGAATCGTATATCCAAGAAGAAAACTTGCAATATGCTCTTGTTGCTAAGTTTTCTTATGGGAGACCCGATAAGATTGATCTTAGAAAGAGTTTTACACGACACTTTGCAATCAAAGGAGATTGCAATTTAGGTTTACTAGATCATCGTCATGTTCTGGTAAGATTATCAAATCAGGAAGACTTTAGGGAGGTGTACTCTAGGGCAGTATCATTCATCACAATAAAAGAAAAGGGCGTGAATAATCAATACCAATGTCGGATTCAACGCTAGACACCATTGTTTAATCCAAAAGATGAGACATCAATTGCTTTAGCTTGGATTTCTTTTCCGAGTTTGTCAACACAGATGTTTGCTCGTGAAGCCTTGTTTTCACTTGCATCAGCCGTTGGGACACCCCTACAAGTTGATAAGGCAACAACGGGTAAGTTAAGGCCTAGTGTAGCTAGGGTAAAAATGGAGGTTAATCTATTATCATTGCTTCCGAATAGAGTTAGAATGTTTTTTAAAGATGAAAAAAATGGTGTCGTTAAAGAGGTGTTGCAAAAAATTGTCTATGACAAATTGCCTTTGTACTGCACAATATGTAAACATCAGGGTCACAAGGAGGAAGAATGCAGACTGACTATGGAGGTAGAAGGTGGACTAATTGATGAAACAAAAATTAATGGGGCAAAGTTCAAAGGAGATTTGCGATCAATTTTGGATGAGAAAAAGAAAGTTCTTTCTCTTCAACAAACTGGAAAAGAGCAACATCTGGAAACAAAGAAGATACAGAAACTATGTTACCTGGGACATTGACTTCGAAGATTAGTGAGCAACTTGGTACGACCACAACGAGTTCGTCCACTCCTATCCATATTGATGTTGAGGCACAAAATAATGTAGATAATAACTCAAGGCAGTTGATCGTTACATCACAAGTCGCTATAGAGTAGTTATCGTCTAGATTTGTGAAAGATAGAGAGTTGGATTCACCTAATGCAGTCGTGATTACTAAATCAAGGCAAGATGAAGCCAAAAAAAGGTAACACTACCGCAGAAAAATCCAGTAATCAATGGACTTTGGTCTCACATAAAAAAATGGTTGGCCCTACGTCATCAAATAATCACATTTTGCACCAAAACAATTCTACACATGTTGAGTTTGATATGAGTAATAGTGTCGTTGAATGTACTCAATTTGATGTGTTGCGAGATGAGAAGTTTGGACAATATGAAGGGCTACATGTTACAGATGAATTATCTGCTGAATCTGGGAATACTTTAGACTTGGACAAGCAGATTGAGCAAATAGGACAGTTGAAACAATGTTGTCACGATGAGCATACTAATCAACAAGCTCTTGTGACACATGAAAAGGAGTTCATTGCTACAGAGAAGATAGATGGCAAGGAAATCAATCTAAATACACCTACCATGTTTATTTTAGATCAAGAGGTGGCTACAAACAATTTGAATGAATATAAAGAAAAATGAGGGGTGGGGAGTGCTTCAAGATGGGCAGATTTAGTTGAGGAAGAGAATCATACTCCTTCACCTAGTAGGAGTAAGTTAAGCCCTCAAGCACTTGAATTTGTGCTTACAAGTAAAACAATCCATCGATGGCAGTCATAGGTACATCATCTAACTTGAGTGCTACAAAAGTAAACGTGGCAGATAGAGATAATCTTTATGACTTGGACAATGACATGTCTGATGGAGACGATGAAGATCATGAAGATGATGAAGAAGAAATGTTGGATATATGCTTTGATAAGGTGGCTAAGGAGGGGGACCTTTCGCCTAGACAACAAAGAAGTGGAAGCACCAAATGCAAAAAGAAGACACATGGAAGACAACATAGTTGGGATGGTAAGGTGAGTGGGGATTTTGTCCCAAGGCGCCTACCGATGCGACTAGCAAAGCAAAATCATATGACAGTGTCAACAACTTTATCAAGATCCAACAAATTCAAAAAGTGATGAACTATCAATTATTTTTTAACAGATTTGAAGAAGAAGACAAGATGCAAATACTTCAGATTACTTTAGACTGGCAAACTATTTGTTTTAGTTCATACATATATCAAATGAACTTTGAGGTGGCTAACTCATCTTTATTCTTTGATTTTATATTCTTGCATTACTTAAGCATCTTCATTTGTAATATCATCATAAAGAGTATTATAAACTTTATGATAATCATAGAATACCTAGTTTTCTCTAGTTCTTTTTTCTTCATGCTTGTTAATTAGTAGAGATTTGTTGTCTCATTAGGATTAGTAAGGTAAGGCCTAGCCCCCCTTACTTGTACTTATCTCTATTTATATCTTTTAATTTAAAAATAAATAAATAAAAATAAATAGAAATGTTAGCCATAGAGAAGTATCAAAATGTTAAGACTTTGAGAGAGATTAGACAATATAAAACAACCAAAATAAAAAAATACTCACGCACAAAAGTAAGCATACTGTTTGAAGCCATGTTATCATTCTATGTATCAGAAGTATAGAATTACAATGTTAAAAAAGATCAATATTATTCCTACTTAATATTGATACTTAGCAACCAAAAATGAAAGTGTAACAAATTTTGTTATAGTAAAAGAGATTGGCGAAAAGTTGTATGTTAAAACATAAGGCAAATCATAGAAAAAAAAGAACTAATATATAAATTACTTGAAAATTGCAAATTTTTCACCCTCACAGATTCGCACTTGGCCGACATCAACATGTACTTAGCCGATAGCTAGATACTCTTCTGCTTCTTTTTTTTTCCACCAATAATGTGTATCCTGCCTTAACATAAAACAAAACAAATTAAAATCAACTATCTAAAGAAAAAGGAAAATGAATTAAAAATTTTGGTACTATAAAGATTATATAAAAATAAAAATGCAAAGAAAGTGTTAAAAACTGTACCTGATTTTTTTTTTCACAATTAAGCAAAAAAAGTAGTAATATAATTTGTATAACATTGAAGTACCCAAATGGTTAAAAAGCAGTAATATAACCTGTAGTGGATGATATGCCATGACTGGCATCTCTACTATTATTTATGCTATAATAGGGCATAAATGAAATTTAATTAATAGGATGTCGTTTGGAATATTTCGTGCGAGGGTGAAGGGCTGCATTAATTAACTGTAATTTTTTTCTTTAATGACGTATAAGCTGTTAAATATTAAATTAAATTAAATTAGATAAATAGAAAAATGAGAGGAAAAAAGTAAAAAAAATCCAAAAAAAAAAAGATAAATGTGATTCCTGACCTATAAAGGGTGCCACATTAGCGGGCTTATGTTCCTGCTTTATATTAATATATAGATTACTTAAATCATCAAAGAAGAATTTGCACATTAATTAATCAGAACCGACAGACTTAGGAAAGATATTATTAGTCATAGACTCATAGGACTTGGATCTTGTTCCATAATTACTAGTTATAATAACTACGGTAACATTTATATATTTAATTAAGCCAAATAAATATAATTTTTTCCGATTTTTTTTTTTTAAAAATAACCTTGCGCCTTGTAAGACTCATGGTGGCTGAGCCTTACAAGGCTAAAAGCTGCGACGCCTTGTAAGGCTCATGGGTTTCTGTGCCTTGCGGCGGAAACCCTGATTTAGACGCCGTTACAAATTATTGCCCTTTTGATTTCATAAATAATTCAGTTGCTCTTTTGGAATTTTCAAAATATTTTGTTGTCCTTTTGATTCCGGACTCGTGTTTGAATAGCTCCTAGATTGGACAACTAACCTGAATAATAGTTAATCCTGTGAGCACCTTGTACCAAACATAAATTGTATCCTTTTCATACGGAATATTGTATTTATGGCTTCTTTTTCATTGGCCTAAAGGGTATTGAGTTTAACTAATATTCATTGTCGGTGGAAATTTTATTTTTTACGAATAGTGAATAGTACATTATTGTTTTTAAAAATCATTTCCTTAATTATTACTCCTTTTTCTTTTCACTCTTTTAATCTTCAGACTTATATATATATATATATATTATAGTATTTTTCAAATGTGTAAACTTATTTCGAAAAAAATTAAAAATTTAATGTCAAAACTAAAAAGTTTAAAGATCATGGAGTGAAAAGTATCATATAAATTGAGATATTAAAAATACTATGTCATAGAAGGGTGACGGTGATTACTTGGATTTGTTTTGCAGAATGCTGCAAAGGTTGATACTGTAATTTATTTAACTTTGATGGTGATAAACATCAATAAAGTAGAAATTGACATCAATGAAAAGCAATACAATAAATTTTTAAAAATTGTACATTATTTTACTTAGTTTTGATTTGTTAAGAAAACCCGAAGAAACACCAGTACCATTCGTAAAAAAATTTAACCAAAATATATAACAAAATTTTTTCAAAATATATATAAAAAAATTACTATTAATTTAATCATTCCTAAGACTATTTTTAATTAATTAAATCTAAATTACTCATTCTAGGAAAGTGAAATTTTTTATTATGAAATAGAGAGTAGTTGAATTCAAAAGCAATAACTTAAATTCCTGCTTGATCATAATTTTGAACTTGAAATATAAACATTTAAATTTGAAAGTAATTTTTAAAATTTGAAGTTGTATTTGAATAAACTTTTTTAAAGTTTTGTGAATGAAAGTTTCAAAAATTCGAAAACTTATCCAAATTAACTTTTAAAACCTAGTATTTTTGTGAAGATCGATTTTTAAAATTTAATTCAAAATTTATGACTAATCTCTAGCTAAATAATTGATTAAACGGAAAAGACAAGTCCTTTACTTGTCATTGATCAATCAACTCCGCCTTGCAATAATGATGTGTATTTTTTGTTTTATTTTAAGGTGGGTCCAATAATGATGAAATTTAAATTTAGATAAAATAGTTCAAATCACCTTCATCCCAAACTCAAAACACAATTTTTCTTATGTGTATTTTTGAAAATCCCTAAAACTACTCGCTCAAAATTATAATCCCTCCGTCCCATTTTATGTGAGGTAGTTTGACTCGACACAAAATTTAAGAAAAAAAGGAAGACTTTTATAACTTGTGGTCCAAAATGAATCCTAGAAATTTGTATGGCTGTAAATCATTTCATTAAGGGTAAAATAAATATTTTATAGTTAAATTGTTACTTATTCTAGAAATGTGTCATTTTTTTGGGACTGACTAAAAAGGAAAGTAAGTCACATTAATTGGGACAGAGGGAGTAGCATTAATTTTCAAATTAAAGAAAATGTTAGATTTTTTAAATTACATTATGTCCAACACATTAAGAAGTAAAATTCATAGTGACTAATGTTAGTGAAAAATTACAATATAATAAAATTGCAAGATTACAATTGAAAATAAAATGAAGAAAATAAATCAAGCTGAAGCGCGAATTTCTCGCTCTTTTTTAAGGAGATTCAAGTCCACTGCAACAAATATTTTTCACCGGTGCAGCAATAGTCCTTCTTGACTTGATACAACAGCCTTACACAAAGTATAACTCAACAACTCTGACAAAGAGTTGAGTCCAAAGCTCCACAAAAAGAATACCTCCCTTCAATTAATAAGAACTTTCTTTTTCGACTAACTCTTTCACTCTATATTTTTTTTGTGTATTGTGTGTTCTAAACCAAATGAAGACCACCACTATTTATAATTGGGGATGTCTTCCTAGCAATGAATAAGAAGATAATGGGGTAGTAAATGGTAAAAATAAATGACTTTAGGAGTTACATAGGTTACAAGGTATAATAGAGAAAGAATAATGAAGAATGAATGGCAAAGGCCACCAACGGCTAAGAGTGCTAACAAGTAATGTTGTAACATAACAAACAATAACTCCAAATGGAGTAATGCAACAAATAAGTGCCACAAACGGTCAATGTCAGAAACGTCAAGTAATGGGCAATTAAGCCTCAAAACATTGATTCCAAAATACAATCAAAGTGGCCACTAACATTCTGATAGGAATAGCTGCAAGATGAATGGGAAATATGCACCTTAACCATTATTTACGAATATTAAAATGCTCCCAAACCAATAATCCCCCACTCATTATAATATTAATCAAGAGAGTCTATCAGCTGAAGGAAGACTAATATACATAATGAAGGTGTGCTCTGCATTGAACCTCCACTTAGTGAAATAATAACTTTTTACTCCAGAGTCGTAGTGGTCTCAGACTTGAACTATGACTGCTTAGGGAAAATAAAATATAATTGTCCACACATAATAATCAAGGTGTTGACATGAGCTTTAACAGCCAGCACATTATGGCCTTGTGCTATCCCAGTTTCATGAGTGCTTTTGAGAATAAGCCAAATTCTCATAAAAAGCGACCTACCTCCATATATCACATAGGTGAAATCTGTCGAGAGTGCTCATGTAAACTTAACACTCCACCCATACGAGCTATAGATATTCATTAAGAGTTTTATCAACTCAACCTTCACAAACTACAGGAAACAATGCACTCACATCATAGGGAGGGAATAAAAAGATAGTGCATTTTTCACAACAAGTCATCATATGATTAGTTTTTCCCCTTGAACCTGGTAATAGGATCTATTGTCCCCAAGTTGGGTTTCCTCATATATGACTCAAGGATTTATAGGCTTCAATTCCATCCCCCTCAATGTGCTCCAGACCTTTTCTCTCGTTAAGGCCTTAGGAAAAGGATGTGCAAGATTATCACAAGATTTGACATAATCAACATTAATAGTACCATTTGTCAAATATGATCTTACATTATTGTGTTTCCTCTTTATAGGTCTGGATTTACCGTTGTAATAACGGTTTTGAACTCTAACAATCGCAACAATGATATCACAATGAATTAAAATAGGAGGAATTGGTTTTTCAAAATAAGGAATTTGAAACAATAAATATCTTAATCAATTCGCTTCCTCACTAGCTGAAGCTAAAGCAATTAGTTCAGCCTCCATGGTAGAGTTAACAATTATAGTTTACTTTTTTAATCTCCAACAAATAGCACCACCACCCAAAGTAAAGACATAATCAGTGGTAGAACAAGAATCACCTGATAAAGTGTTCCAATCTGCACCACAAAAGCCTTCAAGTACAACATGATATTTTTTATAAAACAAACCACAATTTTTCATTTCAATTAAATATCTCATAACTCTTGTTATAACATGCTAATGTTCATTACCTGGTTAGTACTCCTACTGCATATGCAATATCAGGCCTAGTGCAATCAGTCACATATCTCAAACTTCCGATTATGTTAGCATATTCCTTTTGATTTATTACATCATTTTCACTTTACAACAGGAAATAAGTGAACACTTGAATCAAAAAGGAGTAGCAACATGCTTGCAATCAAGAAAGTTATATTTTTCAAAATTTTCTCAACATAATGTGACTGGTCAAGGAAAATTCTATCACATGTTCTTGCTATTTTTATTCCAAGAATAAAATTTGGTTCACCAAGATCTTTCATATCAAAATGGCTTATAAGAATATTCTTAGCTTCATCAATAACATTCATGTTAGAGCCAAAGACCAACAAATCATCAACATATAGGCAAATAATCACATGTGAATTATTTCAAGACTTGTGATATATGCACTTATCACACTCATTTGTTGTAAAACCATTTCCAATCATGTTGGAATCAAACTTTTCATGCCATTATTTTGGTGCCTGTTTCAAGCCATATATGGATTTAATAAGTTTACATACTTTGCTTTCTTGGCCTGCTTCAACAAAAGACTCGGGTTGTTCCATATAAATTTTCTCATTTAGGTCTCCATTTAAAAAGAAAGTTTTTACATCCATTTGATGATTTTGCTAAGCAAAAATTGCAGTCATAGCAATTAAAAGGCTTGTGGATGTAATTCTTGTTATAGGTGAAAAAATATCAAAATATTCTAGGCCTTCTAGTGTTTAAAACCTTTTGCAACTAGTCTAGCCTTATATTTATCAATAGATCCATCCGGTTTCAACTTTTTTCTAAAAATCCATTTGCAACCAATAGTTTTACAACCCAGTGGTAAATCAACTAACTTCCAAGTTTTATTAGAAATTAGTGATTCCATTTCATCATTTAATTTACAGCCTCTTTCCAAATAATGGAATCATGTGAAGATGAAGCTTCTTTTAAAGAAAGAAGGTCATCTCCAACATTAAACACATAAAAATCAGGACCAAAATCTTTTTCTACTCTAGCTCTTTTACTTCTTCTTAACTCAAAATCATCAACTTTTTTATTTTTCAAAGTGAGAGTAAAAGAATTAGGTAGTGACAAAATATTTTGTTCAATTCTTTGACCCCCACTATTTTTAGAATCAAAAGGAAATTTATTCTCATGAAAAATAGCATCACCCGATTCTATCACAATATTATCTTCAAGATTAAAATATCTATAGGCTGTACTATTTGAATCATAACCAAGAAAAACACAAGTAGTAACTTTCTTACCCAATTTTGTGATCTTGGGATCCATTAGCCTCACAAAGGCTAGACAACCCCAAACTCTTAGATATCCCAAACTTGGCTTGTAACCTTTTCCACAATTCAAAAGGTGTCAATTTAGACTTTTTATGAGGCACACGATTTAACACATAACAAGCAGTCAAAATAGCTTAACCCAAAAATTTAAAGGTGCATGTGACTCAATAAACATGACATTAATTAGTCAATTCAACCAAAGTTCTATTTTTTTCTTTCCGCTACACCATTAGATGAGGGAGAATAAGGAGGAGTAGTTTCATGAATTATTCCCAATGATCTAACAAAAGAATTAAACTCATTTGACTCATATTCACGGCCTCTATCACTTCTAATTCTTTTATTTTCTTTCAAATTGATTTTCAACCTCATGGAGATAAGTTTTGAAATTTTCAAAAGCATCACTTTATTTTTCATCAAGTAAACATATGTAAACTTAGAAAAATCATCAATGAAAAGTGATAAAATATCTATTACCTCCACGAGTTAAAATTCCACCAAGTTCACAAATATCAATATGAACTAATTCTAACAAATCAGTTTTTCTTTCAACTTGAAAATGAGACATTTTAGTGATTTTGTCTTTACTACAAGCCTCACACTATTCAAAATTCTTTTTAATCATTGGAATTAATCCTAAACTACTCATGATTCCACCATAACGATCATTAATATGACACAAACGAGCATGCCAAAAATTAGTAGAAGAAAACATATAAACAGAAGTAGAAGCTTTATTCACTTCTACATTCAATTTGACCATCCCATTACAAACATATCCCTTTTCCACAACAATATCCTTCTTCACAATTACATATCGATCAGATTCAATAATCTGTTTAAAACCTGCTTTATTAAGAAGAAAACTAGACATCAAATTTTTTCTCATGGAAGGAATATAGAGTACATCTTTCAAAGTTAATACTCTTACAGAAGTAAAACACAATTCGACATCTCCCGTTCCAAGCATTTGAGTTTTGTGAGAATCACCAAGCATGATGGTTTTGGGCTCCTCAAAATGAGTATATTTTTTAGGACAAATTACAGAAATCGCATACTTTTAAGGCAAAATTACAATACATCACTTAAAAGTTTATAATTACAGAAATCCCTCAAACGGATATAATAAGATAAGCGCTGATACATTAATTTGATACGCGAGATACAATAATATAAGTGATGATACATGCGCGAGATACAATAATATAAGCGCTAATACATTAATCCTATGCGCGAGATACACTAATATAAGCACTGATACACTAATCTGATGCACGAAAATGAGGAATTTTGGAGATTTGTAAAACTTATAGGGGATAATGGTAATAAGTAAACTAAAAGGTGGGATTTCTGTAATTTTTCCTATTTTTTAAACCAGTCTTTGTCATTACAGACTTGACGGTTTGCACCAGAATCAACCCACCATCCATCAACAATCTCAACCATGTTTATGTCGATAATCACCCCCCAAAAGGTTCTTCGGTAACGTTTGCCTGAGGGTTAGGACCACGTTTTCAGAATCTGCAAAATCGAGCAATATGCCCACTCTTGCCACAAACAAAGCACGGTCCCTTATCTTGAACTTGTTGATTTTGTGCTTGGTTATTTTCACCATTATTTTTCTTAGGAGGTCTACTATTATTTTTCTTAAATTTTTTCTTCTTAGTTCAAAGAAGTATTTTTGTGAGTTTCAAGAGTAGCATTATTTGAAGTAATTAAATTTACCTTCGTTGTGATGTTGCTCTCTTCTTTTTGTAAAAGTGCATCTTGGCCCCTTGCCTCTACACCATCGTGCTTTTCCACTTTCCCATGATGAGAAATAAGTTCATCATCATCTATGGAGGTATCATCAACTTTATTAGGATTCTTTTCAGTTAACACATAAGAAACACTGAGAAGATTTAAGTAGAAAAGTACTTTACCCTTCCATCTTTTGAAATGGTTACCATTGAACCGATATGGCTTGTTCAGGTCTACCATCTTGACATCTGCGGTTTTTTCAATTATAGCCATTATTGAATCTCTTTAAAATTGTTAGTGAAAAATTACAATATAATAAAATTGCAAGATTACAATTGAAAATAAAATAAAGAAAATAAATCTCTTCAGGTTGAGGCGCGAATTTCTCGCTATCTTTAGGGAGATTCGAGTCCACCGCAACAAATATTTTTCATAGGTCCAGTAGTAGTCCTTCTTGACTTGTTCCCGATACAACAACCTTACACAAAGTATAACTCAACAGTACAACTCTGGACAAGAGTTGAGTCCAAAGCACCACAAAAAGAACACCTCCCTTCAACTAATAAGAACTCTCTTTTTTTACTAACTCTTTCACTCTATATTTTTCTTGTGTATTGTGTGTTCCAAACCAAATGAAGGCCACCACTATTTATAGTTGGGATGTCTTCCTAGCAATGAATAGGAGGATAATGGGGTAGTAAATAGTGAAGATAAATGACCTTAAGAGTTACATATATTACAAGGTATAATGGAGAAAGAATGATGAAGAATGAATGGCAAAGGTCACCAACGGCTAAGTGTGCTAACAAGAAATGTAGTAACATAACAAACAATAACTCCAAATGGAGTAATGCAGCAAATAAGTGCCACCAACGGTCAATGTCAGAAACGTCAAGTAATGGGCAATTAAGCTTCAAAACATTGATTCCAAAATACAATCAAAGTGGCCACTAACATTCTGATAGGAATAGCTGCAAGAGGAATCACTACAAAAGGAACTCCAATTACCAATAAAAAAAATCGCTGGTAAATTGAGTTATCAACCAAATGCCAACTTATATTAATCCGCTGCTAAAAGGCTCATCGGTAAATATTACCAACTGATTTTAATTTATTGATAAACTTATCAACCAAAAATCAATTGGCAAACACCCAAAGATGTTGTTACAGAACTTTGAAACATGGTCCTGAAATTTCTGATAGGAAACTTTTCCAGATACATTGGTAATTGGTTGGCAATTTTAATAATATAAAATTTATGTTGGTAATTTACCAATAAATTTGTAATACTTTTTTTTTTGGTTTCCCATCCGGTGTTCGGTATCCACATTGGAGCCCGACTGAATCCGGATTCACGCCGGGAAGTCCCACATTGGGTAGTAAAGCGCTCTCTAACAAAGGCGACTCCATACCTAAGGGGAATCGAACCTGAGACCTCTTGGTTAATGATGAAGGAGTACTTATCACTCCACCACAACCCTTGTTGGTAATAAATTTTAAATAGCGTTAGTATTATTATTTGTTTTTCTAATAAATTTACTAAGTGATTGTTAGTTTGTTGGTAATACATCATTCAAGGCGACTCTGTATCCAAGGGGAATCGAACCTAAGATCTCTTGGTTAAGGATGCAGGAGTACTTACCACTCCACCACAACCCTTGTTGGTAATAAATTTTAAATACGTTAATATGATTATTTGTTTTTCGAATAAATCTACTAATTGATTGTTAGTTTGTTGGTAATATATCATTCAAGTTCAATGTTAGGTTAGTAATTGATTGACAATATGCTCAAAATATTATTAAATGAATGATTATCCAATAGTAAAATATTTATTAATTTATTGCATTTAGAAATCTAAGAGCACGAATATAAATCCAAAAATATTAATATCAATTTTATAAATCATATTTGAATGAAACAATGTAAAATCTATGATAACAAGTTAAATTAATCTCAATATGTCACATATCATTATATCAAATTTTTTAATTTGAGCATGTTTACCAAAAATATTGACCAAATCTAAATTTTGGCCAAAACTTAAAAGATAAAACACCTAACAACACAAACTAAAAATGGAACCCTCAAAACCTGAACCAACCATCATATTAGATATAAAAATGACCTTTCGAAGCTAATCACACTGACAGAATTCTCATCAGAGCACGTTTACAAAAAATGTTACGCAAAGTCAAATCTTGGCCAAAAGTTAAAATTTAAAACGCCTAACGGTACAAACGAAATATGAAAACCTCAAAATCCAAACCAACCATCCTATAAGACGAAAAATGACCTTCTAGATCTAACCGCGTTGACAAAATTCAAATTTGAGCATATTTCCCAAAAAAAATTGACCTAATTCAAATTTTAGCCAAAAGTTAAAACGCTTAACGACACAAACTGAAAATAAAAGTCTCAAAACCCAAACCAACCATCCTATGAGACCAAAATTGAACTTATATGGCTAACTGCAGTGACAAAATTTCAATTCGAGCACGATTACTAAAAATATTGACTAAAGTAAAATTTTGGCCAAAACTTAAAAGTTAAAATGCCTAACGGCACAAACTAAAAATGGAAGCCTCAAAACCCGAACCCTCTATCTTATTACATCAAAAATGACCTTCCGCATCTAACTGCACTGACGAAATTCTCATCTGAGCACGTTTATCAAATATATTGACCGAAGTTAAATTTTGGCCAAAATTTATCAGTTAAAACACCTAAGGCACACACTAAAAATGAAAGCCTCAAAACCCGAACCAACCATCTTATTAGATAAAAAATGACCTTTGGAGTTAATTACGCTGACGGAATTCTCATCTGAGCACGTTCACAAAAATATTGACCAAAGTCAAATTTTGGCCAAAACACAAGATTTAAAACACCTAACGGCACAAACAAAAAACGGAAGAGTCAAAACTTGAACCAACCTTCCTGTTAGATAAAAAATGACCTTTCGAGGCTAATGACACCGATAAAGTTCTAATATGAGCACGTTTACCAAAAATATCGACCAAAGTAATCAAGTTTTGGCTAAAATTTAAAAGTTAAAACGCCTAACAACACAAACTGAAAATGGAAGCCTCAAAACCTGAACCAACCATCCTATTAGATATAAAAATGACCTTCCAAAGCTAATCGCGCTGACGAAATTCTCATCAGAGCACGTTTACAAAAAATGTAAAGCAAAGTCAAATTTTGGCCAAAAGTTAAAAGTTAAAACGCCTAACGGTATAAACTGAATATGAAAACCTCAAAATCCAAACCAACCATCCTA
>NW_006239089.1:1027955-1036546 GCF_000226075.1 Solanum tuberosum | reverse complement strand
TGGTTGGTAATCTGTTAGAATTTCGTTGTTAAGTTTTAAAATATAATTTAGTCAGAATATGTTGGTAATTTGTTAGTAGAATACTAACCAACTTAAGTTGTTAGTAAAATCTGTTGACAATTTGGGTTTTTTTTTGTAGTGAATGGGAAATATGCACCTTAACCATTATTACTAATATTAAAATGCTCCCAAACCAACAACTAATGCTAAGAAAAGTCTTATTCATATCATTGATCAATCAATTTTTATTTTTTATGTATTATTATATAAACATTTTGTCTTAATTGGAGAAGGAGTTTACTGATTGGAATCTAAAATTGTTAAGATTGTTTTTAACAAGGCTAAAAATAGAAGGTGTCCTTCTAAGGAAATTGGGAGAGGTACTATCAATATAGCATAGGCCATAGCAGCTTATTTTGGAAAATGACTATTCAAACTTTATTTTAGAATGTGATTTCCTGATTATAATTAATATGATCAAGGATATATCTCAAATGGCCTGAAAATTGCTGCAAAAGAAAGAATATATTCTGAGTAACTAGCTATGATTTGTCTTTCTTTAGTTTTTGTTGGACCTGTTTTCAAGGTAGTATATTAATGCTTATTAACGGAAGTTTACGCTATCGTCCCTCTCTACTTATTCTCTGTATAAATTTTGGATTAAATAAAAGGATTACACAGCTAAAGACATAAAATTTTACATTAAAAAAATGCAAATTCATGAAGTTTGGGGGGTGGGGGTGGGGGTTAATGTTTCATTTATTAATTAATTCTATTTTTAATTCACTCAATTTACTCCATGTAAGAGAGTTGCACTAATTCAAGCTAAATAGGTAGTCGATCTAGATTGACTCACGACTTGGCCGACTCTTACTTTAAAAAAATCAAGGCATATGCCTTAGGCTCTTAATTTTGGAGGGATTAATTTTTTTACTAAGAATAAATGATGTGTTAATTTTTTTATTTATAGAAAAATGATAGTTATTTTATTCTCGGGTTTGAGCCCTGGATATGGAGAAAATCCGGTTGGGAGCGCCACACCCGAATGAGCCCTGCAGAGCGCGATCCAAATTTAGTCGGAGCTCTAATGTGGATTCCAAACATCGAGTGAGAAAAAAAAACATTTAGACTTAGTAAGAGTTGGATGGGCAGCTCGTTTCATGGCCCATAATTTAGCTATCTTAAACCCAATTCATTTCCTTAGGTCCAAGTAATATTTAGATTGGATCATAAACTTATTCATTTAGCATCTCATTATAATTCAATCCGTCCCATATCTGACACCCTTCTTAAGCATGAAAGTATGTATGGATCACACATTCAAACACAAATTAAATGTATCGGATATGCATGACAATTAAAGGACATGCATATTCGAACATAGCTAGCTAGCTAGCTTGTTTTATTCATAACTCATAAGCATACATTAATTAAAATTACATAGAGCCTGGAGACGCATCCACTTTAATTTATTCCTTAACGAAGACAATGGGAAGATGGTTTTCACCGGAAGCCACGAGAGGATATAATCCGTAATCAAAAGTCAAGTTCACACAATTAAGTTGAGGGGAATCCGTACAATACATTAAGTTGTATGCATTTTCCAATTCTTGTTCCTCCGTCGTCTCATATTTCAAAATCTTGAACAAGTTGCTTTCAGTTCCTATGGTACCACCAGTCACCACGAACTGATCTTTATCATCACTAACTTTCCAAATAGTTTCGTTAAAACTGGGACTAGATATATCAAGTGTTGAGAACATGATATCAATGCCATCCGTTTCACGCACCACATCATCATCATTATCAACCTTAAGAACGAATTTCACGGGGGTGCCTTTTCCTATCAAACCGGGAATCGGTACGTGCTGCAACACGGTGTTTGGGCATTCAAGGTGTCCAATATTGGCCAAGTATACGGATTCCGCCTCCAATGAGAGGATTATGAATAATGTACTTTTCACCAATGTACGTAGTGTGGTAGGCGGTCCATGTCCAACACTTGAGGGGCTACATCATCATCATCATCATTATTATTATTATTATTATGAGTAGTTGTGGGAAGGACAATGGGATTGTTGGAAGTGAAAGATCGACAAAAGGCAACAAAGGGAAACAAAGAGAGTAAGAGGAAACTCAAAATATTAATCAACTTCATCTTTAATTTGAGTGTGTTGTGTGTATATTTTGCTTACTCTATCTCCAATTTATAGACCACCACATGTATGTAACAACATTTTTGAGAAACAAAAAATGCCTACCTTTTAGGTTAGGTTAGTGACATGATTTATTAACTAGATCTAATTATAAGTAGTATAAAGACTTTCTATTTTAACAATGAATTAAAAATATTTATATATATATATATATATATTGTTAGAAAACATAAGCAATGTGGAGAAATTTTCTGTGTATTTCTTCATGAAAAAACTCACTGTACAGCCTTCTAGTATATATACAAATTCTATTCTATCCTAAATTGTGTGAACTATGAAATTAATGCAATATGTATTTACACTTGTCATTTCATTATTGGTCTTCTTCTAACAAACTCCAAACGGCTGTCATGTGCCATATGTGTGCTATGGTTGAGAAATATCTAGAATTGTACAACTGTAGCATACAGCTGGATGGCTCTGATTAATTTGATTCAATAAGAGATCTTTGCCCCTGATGTTGCCACGCATCCTTTGGACCTTTTGTATGCCTATGTTGTTTTTGTTTGAAACTAGGAGAACTTTGAACATTGTTTCCTTTCATCTCCTTCTTTTCTTTTTCTGTAAAATCACCATGGCCATAATCATGATGTTCTTGATTCTCAACACCCCCCTTCAAGGTGGAGGGGAGAGAAACGACACCCAACTTGGAAAGAATCGAGAAGTGTGAAGGACCGGAGAGGGCCTTTGTGAACAGATCAGCCAACTGAGCAGAGGATGGAACAAAAGATAGAGAGATCAACCCGGAAAGGAACTGTTGTCTCACGAAGTGGCAATCAAGCTCAACATGCTTGGTTCGTTCGTGAAACACTGGATTCTTCGCAATATGAATAGCAGCTTGGCTATCAGAGTGAAGAGGCACAAACAATGATGGAGAAATGGACAGATCTAGAAGAAGTCGGGTTAACTAGGTAAGTTCCGCAGTAACTCTCCTCATAGACCTGTATTCTGATTCAGCGGAAGATAGTGAAATAAAGGCTTGTTTCTTGGACTTCCAAGAAATTGGTGAGCCACCAATGCTAATAAAGAAACCACTAATAGATCTCTGACTATCTCGACAAGATGCCCAATCAGCATCACATAGCAATCAGGGAAGATGATGATGTAGGATTGAAGAATTGACCTTGGTTTGGATTGAGTCGTAGATATCTCAACACTCGAAGTGCAGCATCAAAATGGCCCTGACACGGCTGTTGCATAAATTGACTAAGAGTGAGGACTAAGAATGAAAGGCCTGGCCGTGTATGTGTGAGATAGTTCAATTTACCTACTAATCTCCTGTAAATGGAAGGATCTGCAAGTAAAGGACCTGATGAACTAGTGAGCTTAGAACAAGTGTCAAGTGGAGAGGAGACTGTAAATAGAGATGTGCAATCAAATTCTTGTAACAAATCTAGTGTGAATTTTCGTTGACTGATAATACAACCATGTTCTCCCCTTAAAATTTCCATGCCAAGAAAATAATGAAGCTCCCCTAAGTCCTTGATTTGGAATTCAGAGTTGAGAAAATCCTTCATAGTGACAGTTTCAATAAGATCATCCCCGGTAATCAAAATATCATCAACGTAGACAGCAATAATTGAAATCAGATCCCCTGTTTTCTTGAAAAACAAATAATAGTCATTAAGAGATGTTGTATATCCTTTAAAAGTTAGGGCTCCTGCAAGCTTGGCATACCATTGCCTTGAAGCTTGTTTGAGCCCATATAGTGACTTTTGAAGCCAGCAAACATGATTGGGACTGAGTGATGCCATTCCTGAAGGAAACTTCATGTAGACTTCCTCTTGAAGGTCTCCATGAAGAAAAACATTATTAACATCAAATTGTGAAATGGACCAACCTTTCTTGACTACAATGGCAATGAGACACCTAATGGTTGTCATTTTGACAACTGGGGAAAAAGTCTCAGTGTAGTCTATGCCTTCCCTTTGTATGTCATCTCTTATCACAAGTCGTGCCTTATATCATTCAATTGATCCATCAAAATGTTGTTTAATTTTGTATACCCATTTGCAAGGTAAAGCCTTCTTGCCAGTAGGTAACAACATGACCTTTCATGTATTGTTTTCTTCCAAAGATGTAATCTCTTTTTGCATTGCAAGCTGCCAATTAGGATCCAAACTAGCTTGTTTGAAACTAGTAGGTTCTGAGTGAGCACTAATAGAACCAAGGAGATGTTGATTCTGTAAGGATAAAGCTCCAAAAGAAAAAGTAGATGAGTGTGCAGGTTGTGCTAAACAAGTGTCTGAAATGTTAGTGAGAAACATATGATTATAGACAAAATCATTTAGCTATGCAGGCCTCTTACTTTCCCTGTTAGATTTTCGGATAACAGGTGTGGAAGGAGGAGGAGATACAAGGAGAAAAGAAGGGGAAAACGAAGGATAGGATTGAGAAGATGAGCTAGAGGAGGATGAAAGAATATGTAGGGTTGAAGAGTCAATAGAGGAGTCAGGAGTGAGGGAAGAAATAGGAAAAATTGGCTCAGAATCTGATTGAAGATTTGAGAAAGGGAAAATGTGCTCACAAAATTGAATATCTCTAGATATAAAGATCTTTTTAGATGATATGTCAAGAAGCTTGTATCCTTTTTGGCCCTGTGGGTAGCCCAAAAATAAACAAGCAATGGCCCTGGGATCAAACTTGTTTCGATTACTGTGCAAAGTAGAGGCATAACATAGACAATCGAAAGCTCGCAAAACTTATAATCAGGACATTTCTGAAAAAGAATCTCATAAGGGGTTTTCCCATGAAGTACTCTGGAAGGAATTCGATTAATAAGAAAAGTAGCAGTCAATAAACAATCCCCCCAGTAGCATTAAGGAAGTTTGGATTGAAAAAGTAAAGCCCTTGCAATTTCTAATAAATGTCTATGTTTCCTCTCAACAGCCCCATTTTGTTGAGGTGTAGCAACACAAGATGTTTGATGAATAATCCCTTTTGACCTCAAAAATTCTGCTTCATGTACCCCTTTCCCCAACTCTAGAGCGTTATCAGATCGAAGCGTTTTCACCTTAAGGTCAAATTGTCTCTCAACCATGAATAAAAAATGTTTCAAAACAGATAAAACATTACTCTTAGTAGTTAATGTGTATGTCCAAGTACCCCTACTAAAATCATCAACAAGAGTAAGAAAATACTTATATCCATGGTAAGTAGGAACTTTGAAAGGTCCCCAAGTGTCCATATGAACCAGTTCAAACACCCTTTTAGAAGTAACATGATTAATGGAGAAGGGTAATCTGGTTTGTCTAGAAAGGGGACATATGTCACACACAAGAATAATTAGAAGGAAAAGAAATGAAACTGAATTTTTTCATAGCTGAATAAAGCAAATGGCCTAGTTTGGCATGCCAAAGAGCTACATCAGAAACAACACTAGCAAAAAAAGGAGAACAAACAGGAACAGTTTTGGAATCACTTCCTTTTGGTAAAGAAACTACATTACATGGAGATTAAATACTAGCACTAGAAATGACAGATTCTAAAAATAAAGACCCTCTTCAGCTTCACCAAAATCTTGTTTCCTCATCATTGAACGGTTCTGCATGACACACTTTTAAGGATTAAATAAGAGAAAACAACCAAACTGGCTACATAACCTATGAACAGACAACAAATTATATCTGAAAGAAGGAACAAAAAGAACATTCTATAGAATAAGAGTAGGAAAAATGGCTATGCTATCAGTGTGTGTGACCTTAATCCTGTAAGAATTAGGTAAATTTATAGTGACAGGTGCTGGAAGAGAGACAAGATTGAGAAAGGAAGTATGCTTATAACACATGTGTTCAGAAGCCCCTGAGTCTATGATCCAAGTATGAGAGTTAAAAACAGAGAAACATGAACTAGAATATTGAGTAATAGTACCAGCCACATCATTTGCATTAATCTCTGAGCTAGTACCAGCTCCAGGAGTGGTCTGTCCTTGTTTGAACATCTGTTTCATATGTGAAATTTGACTCTTACTCAGAATCTTCATATACAATGGGTGAATGTCCATAATTGTCCTCAATAAGTGCTTCATTCCCCTTGATAAGTGTTTGAAATCCTTTAGTGAACTAAAAATCTTCTGGGTACCCAATCAATCTATAACAGTCATCTTCTACATGCCCAGTCTTTAGACAATGAGTACAACTCACATTAGGATTGTATTTCTTCCTTCTTACTTTTCTTGGATTCTGGGGTGTAAAATTCCTTTGAGGATTTGCTGAAGGCCTTTGTCCCTGAGGTTGCCCACCAGAATGTTGAAATTGTCCTCCAGACCTCTGTGAAGACTGACCTGGATGACCAGGCTTCTGCATTTGGTTTCCAAGTTTCATTTGGGAATTGTGGATTAATATAAACTTTTCTCTGATTCTCATCCTGAAACAAGAGAGAGTAAGCATGGTTGATTCCTGGCAAAGGATTCAACATGAGAATATTACCCCTTGCCTGAGCATAAAGATCATTCAATCCCATAAGAAATTGAATTAGCCGATAATCTTCAACAAATTTAGTCATCTTTTGCTTCCCTGTACACACACAAGGACATGTACAACCAACATGAGAGTTGAGAAAATCCAACTCATCCCACAACCTTTTTAATTTAGTGAAATACCCTGCTATATCATTGGATCCTTTTACTAACCCAGTCATTTATTTTTGCAGGTGGTATAATTTAGCACCATTCAACTAGCCAAATCTCTGTTCTAGATCTGTCCAGAGGTCCTTGGCAGTCCTGGAGTAGATGGCAGAGTGAGCTATATCCATGGACAACGAGTTAAGTAGCCAAAAAGTTACCATGTCATTGCATTTATGCCAAGAAGAAAAAGTGGGTGTTGTGTTCAAAGGCTCTACACAACTACTATCAATAAAACCCAGCTTGTTCTTAGCCGACAAAGCAATTAGGACAAATCTCATCCATCCCTGGTAATCCCTCACATCGAAGGTGCTATTAACAAGATTCATACCTGGTGCATCTGAAGCATGAAGAAAAAGAGTATTACTAAAATAAAAAATACTGCCCATTGCAGTTTGACCTACAACAATAGGAGCTATAGCAGTAGGAATGACCTCTTCTGTATCCATGATTCAAAAAGGGAGGATGAACACATAAATTTGTAGAAGAGCAAAAAAATGTGGATTTTAATGCTCTGATACCATGTTAGAAAACATAAGCAATGTGGAGAAATTTTCTGTGTATTTCTTCATGAAAAAAATTACTGTACAGTCTTCTAGTATATATACATATTCTATTCTATCCTAAATTGTGTGAACTATGAAATTAATGCAATATGTATTTACACTTGTCATTTTATCATTGGTCTTCTTCTAACAAACTCCAAACGGCTGTCATATGCCATACATGTGCTATGGTTGAGAAATATCTAGAATTGTACAACTGTAGCATACATATGGATGGCTCTGAATAATTTGATTCAATAAAAGATCTTTGCCCCTGATGTTGCCACGCGTCCTTTGGACCTTTTGTATGCCTATGTTGTTTTTGTCCGAAACTAGGAGAACTTTGAACATTGTTTCCTTTCATCTCATTCTTTTGTTTTTCTGTAAAATCACCATGTCACGACCCAAAATGAGTCGTGAGTGGCACCCACACTTAACCTCCTAAGTGGGCGAACCAAGGAATCTAAAACCTAACATATATCAATAATTCAACTATGAATAACAATAAGGTACGGAAGCTCAAAACTTGTTAAAGTAACCAATCAAATAAATTTCAAAGGTCTATTACATATTATCCCCAAAAACTGAAAGTCATCACATCAAGGACATCTAATCTTCAAATACTAAGTCTAAGAGTATTGAGGACACAAAAATAAATGAATAAAATAGTTTATGTCCGAAAACTTAGGACATCATGCCATGACCAAGAGAATCTAACACGAGTCGGAATGAATAGCTCACACTAGAACCTAATGTGCTGGAGACTGGATAGAGCTGAGGGCGAATCAAAGTCACTGATACACTCGCTGCACTCCACAAAAGAAAATAAAGAAAAAATACAAGTAGGGTCAGTATAGGGCAACATGTACTGAGTAAATATTATCGGTCAACCCAAAATAGAAACTAACATGTAATGAATAATAGTATAAAATCAACTATGACACTTAGAAGGTGGCAAGCAACAAACACATGAACCAGTGTCAACCACACTAAAGTAAGTACGTAATCAATCAACAATATCAATATCACACATGAGGACTCATGCCTCCAAACCAAACTAATTTGGGAATTGAGTTCTTTGAAATTGAGTACATTAAGTTAATTCAATATATTTTTCCTTTAATGTTACCGTGTCGGAACGTGACACTCCGATCAAATTATACTGTGTCGAAACGTGACACTCCGATCCAATTATGCCGTGTCGGAATA
>NW_006239089.1:1019549-1027776 GCF_000226075.1 Solanum tuberosum | reverse complement strand
ATCCAATTATATCATTAATTTATTTCATCAAGCCTTCTTTATTCAAGGCATCACTTCGATAGAGAGAGTTTCAGATTATAAATTTCATGGTCTCAGGATTTTAGACCAATCACAAACCATACAACCCAACCACACAAAACCACACAATCCACTACATAGAGAACTTCACAATATCACTCAATACATATTAGTCACTATTAAGAGTCTAACTATCGAAATAGAATAAACCATAACCTACCTCCACCGAAGAACTGACGTCAGACAAGCTACTTCTCCAATGACTTTCCTTTCCGCAATGCCTCTGAACCTTTCCAATCTATCAAGTATATATGCATAATTTGTAAGTTAACAGGCCTATAAACACTCATATTAGTCTATGTCCAGCCTATACCCAAAAACTCCCCTAATTCTATAATCAACTTCCTAAAGTTCAAACCTAAGAGTAAGTCTTAATTCCTCCCATTAGCATAACTTTAATGTAATTCATATAATATACTACACCTTGTATTTTATTACCTCTATCTCAATATATCAAATTTTAGTTTATAATATGGTAAAACTGAAGCCACTAGTCACGATATCAGTGGCAGCCAACACATGAAACCACAAAATAAACTAACCAAAGAAAACAAATGTAACACGGAGACCTAGGAAACCCATCCAAAATATGGACATAACAATGACAATTCAATTCTATAAACTTTCACCTGCAATCCACTCTTTAACTCAATAAACAATAATTTACCACTTATTGTTTTAGTACTTCATAATAATTTAATCAAACCAATTAACCAGCAACTAACCATTGGCACCAATTACTTTAGTTCCTGATTATTTTCTCCATTAGTCATATCAATATGCACACACTTATAAATTGCAGACTATCTCACTTATGACAATACACTATACACCTCATTCCTAACTCAATTAAATAATCTCACTGGAAATCAGCCAATCCGTGGGAGACAAATTTGTCTCCAACAATCCCACCCTAACGCCATTAATCACCAAAATTCAACCTAGCACTACTACTAAAAATTTGTTCTTTTCAA
This sequence comes from Solanum tuberosum, assembly GCF_000226075.1. Taxonomy (NCBI): domain Eukaryota; kingdom Viridiplantae; phylum Streptophyta; class Magnoliopsida; order Solanales; family Solanaceae; genus Solanum; species Solanum tuberosum. The sequence continues at coordinate 1,026,724 of NW_006239089.1, read as the reverse complement.
TTTCCCGTCTAATAACAATAATATAATAATAATCATAAAGCCTTTGCTCATATTCACAAAATACATATTGGATTTTACCTGAAGCACTCGTCGGCCTATCTTCAAATTGTATCACCGTAGTTGAAGTTCTCTTGAGTTAGAATGGGAACTTGATAAAAAGGAAACATACTTACCTCTTCTAAAACTTACTCAACTCAAGGAATATTCAAATTAAAACTACTCAACTTACTCAACTAAGAAGTATGCAAGGATAAGATACTCAACTCAAAGATATGATATTTTTGGGAGTGGTAGAAGTGACCCACTATTAATTCTAATTCTATTTTTCTTAACCACCAACTAAATAAATTATTAAAACTACCCTATAAATTTTATAATTGTAGTTACGAATAGTCGAAAACACTCATTTAAAATCTAGCGAAAGAGTATTTTATACAATAAAAGCTCTAATACTCAAAACGATCAAATGGGCCGTTACATTAGATATCAATTTAGCCATCGTTCGTCCTCGAATGATCAAAAGAAGGCGAGGGTAATGAAGGGTATCTGAATCGATAAAAAGGTGTGGATATCTTTCATGCATATCAGCCTCACTCTCCCAACTGGACTCTTCAAATGGATGATTCTTCCACTGAACCTTGACACAACCATCAAGACAAATATTTTCTAACATAACCATGATACAATCCTGAATCATTATTGGCTACAACCATGAGTGAACCAGAACCAGCCACCACACACTCATAATGTGAAAAGGATTCATCTAAAAAGTATTACCCTTTTCTACCCATAATGGCTACATGGTTTTCATGGAGACTTGAGTTAATAATCTTATCAAGATTACATCCTCACAACAAAATATTTCCTTGAGCTTAAGCTATAAAAATATGAATCTTTAGACAGCAAGTAATCATCTAGGAGAATCGAACTCATCTGATCCAAAGATGGAAATGATCAAGTAACCTCCATCGAGTGATACGCCCAAGCATACAAAACCTCTAACAACACTGTCGAAATGCTAGATTAGTAGCTATTATAGACAAACCTTAAGAATGACAAAACTAGACACAATGGTCCCTACATTCATTCACACATAGCCAAAACATGATACCGATGATGAGATAAATCTTAAGTCTATCAAAAAATTGTAAATTTTCATGGTAGCTCTCTTATAAATTCTCATAAGCAAAGTTGTGCATGTAGAATCACTAGTATACTTTAACTATCCCAAACAACACCAAATCTTCCAGAACTGGGATGAACAAGTCTAACCGAGGATGCCACCCTACCAGGAGGACAATCACGAAATCGGTACACACAATCCACTACTAGGGACTCACCCATAGAAGCGAAAACACCCACGGAAGAAGAAAGTAAATTATACTCTAAACCTTATTTCATCTACAGTTTTACAGCTTTCCATATATTGCTTCTTTTATTGTTGCTTTATTCTTGAGTATCTTGAGTTGAATTGTGCTTCATCAAGTCGAGTACCTTATTGTTGAGTTGAGCCTTATTTCCCTGAGTTAAATATCTTATCCTTTGAGTTGCATATCATATTCTTAAGTTGAGTCGAGTAAGTGAGTTAAGAAGAGGTATGTATGTTTTATTTTTATTAATTTCAAGCTTGTATTTATGCTTTAAAATTCCCCTTACATGCTCGTACATTTCACGTATTGAGCCATCGGACTGCATCCTTTCATGATGCAAACACATTTATATTCAGGGTCATCAATAGTGTAACAACCCGAGGCTACACCCTGTACGTTGCCAGCACTCGAGAACCATTGATGGTCCCCAAGTGAACTCTTATCCTGGCTAACTACAAGCGGAAAACTGATTCAAGCATACAAAGCTTAAAAACTGAATAAAATCAAAAACTCAAATACAAAAGCTTTAACTCAAAAGAAAACTCTGAATAAAAATAAGATATTCAACTCGCCATAAAATAGGCAACTTAAGTCTTTAAAACATTTAATAAAATAAATGAATAATACAGACTTCTCAACTATACTAACTATCTATGAAGCCTCTAACTGATAAAGATGGAAGTCGGGACAAGACCCACGACATCCTGACTAAACTTAAAAGTAAATGAAATCTTATGGAAACAAGGAGGCTCACCATAGCTAACTCAAACTACCAGATGTATCAACGAATCTCCTGTTGATAATCCTGAATACCTGTGTCTGCATCATGAGAAGATGTAGGCCAAATGGCTCAGTACGTGGAATGTACGAGCATATATGGGGAATTCTAAAAAATAAACATAAGTTTGAAACTTGATAAAAAGGAAACATAAACATAAGCTTCAAACTTATTCAACTCAAGGATACTAAAAACTACTCAACTTACTCAACTCAGAAGTATTCAAGGATAAGATACTCAACTCAGAGATTAGATACTCAACTCAAATATATGATATTTGACTCTGGATACTCAACTCAATCTAAAGCAACAATACACATGCAATATATGGAAAGCTTTAAAAAACAATAAAACAACTTAGTTCGTTAAAGAAAATGCAATAACAAACTCAACTTTACTTATATAATAAAGTAATATAGTTTCTATAAGAGTTTCTCTAACCGACAACCATCACTTAAGAGCTATAGTGATGATACAACACTTTACCTCATGCTGCCAAGGACCATCCTATATCTTGCCATCAGTATAAGACCTAACTTATCCTAGTAGATCCACTAGTCTATGCGAAAATGATTCATCTAAAAAGTATTACCCTTTTCTACCCATGATGGCTACATAGTTTTCATGGAGACTTGAATTAATAGGAAACTCGCATCCCCACATCGGTGCTCAATAATACTCCCAAAAATATAATACTAGCTCTTTATGTTTAAAACATACTTCTTTCTTTAGTTTGAGATAATTACTCAAAACTTAGCTTAAAAGTTGTCTTGGAATCGATGTTCCCTTTCTTGCTCAAACTCTTTTGGAAATCTCAGTTTCCTTTCATCTTAAATGTGAAAACAATTACTCTTGGCAATACTTAGTTCCCATATATCAATTTTAAAGAAAATGAACTTTACTCTTACTCTTTACTCAACTTCAAAGCTTAAGTCTTAAAACAAAGTTTAAACATTTGTAAAAGATTTCTAAAAATATGGTTCATGTCGATTTATTGACGTGAATGACTCAATGCAAGGTTTTCAATAACCATAGATAGAACTCAATGCATGGAACTCAAGAATTTCAACAATACTACTCACTTCAAGAATGCTCAACTAAGAGGGTTCATGCGGAATTTATCAGCATGAACTACTCAACTCAAGGACTCGAAGATACTTCTCGTTCCAAGACTGCTCGACTTATAGGGTTCATGCGGAATTATGGACATGAATAACCCAACTCAAGGACTTCATGGGTAGCATGTAATAGTCCCATGATTAAGAATGTAATTCAAATGGGTTAGAAACTCAATACTTAAGACTTAGGACATAGGGACATTACTCCTCTCATAGATACTCAACTTATGGAGTTCATGCGGAATTTATGGGCATGAACGACATGACTCGTAGGTTCACATAACATTATGGAACTCATGATACAACTCTTCTCATTCTCATACTTACTTTCTCAAAATTTAGTTCAAATCAATAGTTGATCTCAAAAGGTTCACAATCGAACTCAAAGGCTTTTTTGAACTCTACTCTTAACTCTCTTTTGAATGTGAATTATGAATTCAAGAGTTATGGTTCATGCTATGAAAGATCTCATGATGACAAAGTATACTCAAGAATACATTCTCCTCACTCTCATGCTCACTTACTCGAATCTTGAAACAGTTACTAGAAGTTGTAGAAGACTCCACAAAAGGACTCAAAAGGGACTTTCTTAGAATGTTTAAAAAAATCTCAAAACTTAATCTTAGCTCTACCTTGAATTTGAATTATGAATTCAAGGTTATGATCATGTTATGAATGATTTCTAGGTGTTTAGAAGTAGTTTAAAGAGTTTAGAATCAAACTGGAGTAAAGGTACCCTTTTAAAGAACTCAAACGGACGAAACGATGGACAACGGGTGGGGGCAGACGACCCTGGCGCTCTGAGTGGCGTGGGCGCCAGCCCCTAAAATTCAGAGAGGTGGTTGGGGCGCTCTGGCTGGCACGCCAGGCCCCAACCCAGAAACTTTCGATGACTTTCCTTGCTCGTTTTCTCACCCAGAAAATTCAGCAAGTTTCTTTTCTCGTTTTCTCACCCTATTTCGAATGGTTTCTTCCCCAATCACTTAGAATTGATTACTTAACATAAGTACACTCTAATCTACTCAATACATCCCTTAAAACACTCACTTTAATCCAAAGAAAAACATCAAAACCCAACACAACAAGATTTAGAATGAACTTCAAGAACACTCATCAAGAACTCATCAAGAACTCTAATATTTCAACTTTAAGAATAGAAATTTGCGACTAGAAAATAACATGAGTTGGCGTGTGGGTGAACTAAACTAATACTATGGAAGCTTAAATACCTCTTAGGGATCAAACCCATGGCGAAAATCCGCTACAACACGCAAGAATCTCGACGAACGCTTAATCCTCTCCTCTTTTCTCCTCTTCTCTCTTCTTTTCTCTTCTTGAACTCTCAACTAAAACCCTAGGCTAATTTTAGGATTATAAAACTGAACCTAGTAGGATTAGACCCTCAAAATATTACTAAAAATGAATTGAATCTGATTGGGTAAGGAAAAGACCAAAATACCCCTCTCTATTTTCGGCAAACTTTCCTTAACTGAACAGCCTATCTTCAAAAGGCCATATCTCACTCATCCGACCTCGAAACTTAGCAAACTCAGCGGCGTTGGAAAGATAATTCAAAGATATTTCCTACGGTATCTAATAGAACACCTAACTCATCTTGATCTAGGAGTTATTATCATTTGAAGTTGACCCAAAACTCATACTTAGCTTAACTTGCAAAATTTCAGATTTTCCTATTTCCAATTTAATTCTTTTTGGAACTCAAGGTGCTACATCTAGTGACCTTAACCCTTAAGAAATTTTAATTCCTCGATAAAATCCTACTCACAACGAAGGATGGTTCAAGTCTCAGTTCGAAATTTTTTTGGGGCATTACAATATCTCCCCCTTGGGATCATTCGTCCTCGAATGACGACTGAACTGGGTATGGAATGAGTTACTCTTACTAAGGTCTGCGTCTAATGGTACACTCTCACTATATTCAAGCTTAACCCAAATCCTTAGGTTCAGGTTCTATACCTCTCTATAGGGAATCTCATCCCAATACCATTACTCCTTACCACCACAATCAAGCTTAGTACTCTAGCAACTCCATGGACTCCTACTAACAAACTCCTTCAGAGCCAACTAAGGGCTCTCATTTAAATATTTCTCATAGTAAAACCTCATTCTAATTTTCCTCATTATTTACAACCTTAGATGGAACTATCACACCATCATCATCACGATATGATCATTAACCTCCTCTTTCTAACATCACTTCATTACTAAAAGGACATCTAAAAAGATATCCCCCAAGCTCTTTGGAATTCATTACTATCTTACTCTCAAGCACTTGACTTGATTTCTCATCTTATCATTTCCCCTTAGGTCTAAAGTTAACACTTGAAAGCTATGGACATATTCCATCATCTCTAAATGGTCTACCTCTTCTTTTAATCCAACACTTGGGGGAAGTTTATCTCATGCCTACCAAACTCTCTATAAGCGGTACTAAGACCTCTTTCTAAGGTGTTTCCCTTAACCTCTTCTGGTTACATACCCTCTCAGTACACCTCTTAACGCTCTTATTACTTTTGTGACTTAGCCACACTTCACTGCCCTTATCTAAATGTTAGGGTCTCTCACTTGTACCACTTATACTATTGTAGCTAATCACCTAAATTCCTCATCTACTTTATGTCAAGTCTTCTAGATCAAATATCAAGACTAACATCATCACCCTCATGTTGTCATTCTTTTGATCATGACAGTCATCTCCAATTCAAGCTTAATATTTATGACTAAACCCGAATATCAATATGATTGCCCGCTTACTATACTAACTTATAGCTACTTAATTAGTTCTATAACCTTCTATACATCATGACCCTCTCAGACATATCATAAGCCTAGTTTATATCTATAACCTCATGGATACTTTTTCTCTTCAATTCACCACTTACACTTAGTCATTTCCTACACAATGACACTTCATCACCAACTCCTTTCTAGCTACAATACACTCTACCTCCTATGATGGAATCTTCACAACTCATCACTTCTTAGTCTACCCGTAAGGGAAAACTCCTCATTAATAACTTACTAGGTGTATGACTATAATAACATAGCTTGCCTCATCACTATCTCCCTTTCTAGGATTACTAAACCTCTCCATACTTTCCTCTAACTCTGGGCTCTATCACTACTACTGCTCATGATCTCGTAGCTCATGTTACCTTTTAAGATGCAAATACTACCCAAGCTCTAAACATACTTTCTCATGATGAAACAGGACTTAAAGAAGAGAGTACAAATCAAATTTAGCTCAAACGCACGATTCATATAATTATGGGTGCATTCCTTTGAAACTGAACACTTAACTTACTCTTTGGGCTACTCTCATCCCCCTCTGGAGTCTCGTGACTTTCTCAAGACTCTTGCTAAGAACAAATCATCGACAAAGAACAGACTCAGTTTTTCAACCACATCTAGTATGATGGGTAGTCGAATGATTCTGAGAAACGCACGAGTTAAAATAAGTCTCTATGACATAACTCTAATTGCACGATTAAGAGTATGAAAGAAGGGAAACTTTTCTTAAATGTCTGTAGTCCCTCATTTATAGAAGTGGGGCCCTCACAACCATAAACAAGATCCTACTTGACACAGCTTCATAGACACCCTGGGACTCTTGAACTCTGTGCTCTGATACCAAGTTTATCACAACCCGAGCCTATACCTTGGACATGGCCGGCACTCGAGAATCATTACTAGTCCCCAAGCGAACCCTCATCCTAGCTGACTACAAGCGAAAAACTGATTCAAGCATACAAAGCTTAAAAACTGAAATAAAAGTTCATAAACTTAAATACAAACTTTAAGTCCAAAGAAAACTCTGTATAATAAAATATATACAACTCGCCATAAAAAAGGCAACTTTAGTCTTTAAAACATTTAATAAAATGAATG